>NC_056731.1:1453484067-1453594067 GCF_019279795.1 Protopterus annectens | reverse complement strand
AGTAACAATTTCTTGTTAATGTTGTAGTTACTGTCTCTGTCTCCCCTTCCAGGTATTCCTGTTGGTCCCCCTGTTGTTCATTGTCATTCTCCCAGATTGATGGGGATTGAAACTTGATTGTTGCTTGTTATGGTTGTATTCTTTGCTGAATCATTATCCGCTCTGACCATCTGAGGGGTGGGTACTGTTCTTCATCTAAAAAATCTTTGTCATATGTCTGCATCATTAGTGACATTGTTCTCATAGTTAGCACTGAAATAAGATTCAGTTCCCCTCCTATTATGTTGCTATACTTGTGATGGGAGGGGGTAAGCTAGATTGTTAGCATAGTCCTTTTCATCTCTAGCTAGTTTCTTAATTATTTTATTTTTGATGCTCAGAATGTGTTCATCAATAGTACGAAAGATTCGACAATGATCAAATCTTTATTTGAAAAAAATAAGGTTCTGTATAATTTGTTTATTGAGTGCTGCCACATCTATATTCAATGTCTCAATCAGTTTCTCATTGTATTTTATTACCATCCCCATATATTCAAAATCAAATCTGTCAAAAAGTTCCAATAAATCTTTATGAAAGTCAGAGCCTGCTACCAATCCCGTAAGATAGTGCCACATACGTAGGCCCTTAGATACAGTCCTTTGATTCAGACATTCTTTGAAAAATAAATTGTCCATCTGAAGTTTCTTAATTTTGAGTAAATAGTGGACCAAGTCATTAAGTTGGTCACTGAAAGTAACATTAGTGGACCGGGAATTTCTCAATGTATTATTGTCATTTCTAAGTAAATCAGTTAACATGGGGGTATTCAAAGTATTATCATTTGTATCATTAGTAGCATTAAAAGCATTATTATATGTATTTACCTCAATCTGCCTAGTACCTGGCCATAGAGAAGGTAAAGAAGATGTAAATGCTGTCAATTGTCCTTCTCCTCAGTTGTTTAGGGTCCCAGAAGCATTCGATGTAATATTGCTAGTAGAAGTTCTCAGCGTTGAATGTATGGACAGCTGAGATAGAGCCGACTGCTCTAATCAGTCCATGCAATTCATAAGTTGTTGAATTAGCACAGTTAAATCATTTACAGTCCCATTCTGTTGAGAATTCATGCTCGACTATGTGTCACCTAATAATGGTAAATTACCCTGTTCTGCATCCATGTTTATAATCCAAAATGTGCAAAACAACCCAAAAATCAGTAAACAAGTACTTCAAAATGCAGGAACTGCAGAACAAGGTACCACACAAACTTGTTCTTCTTCAGGAACACAGCCCGGCCTTAGGCATAGGCGAACTAGGCGACTGCCTAGGGCACCGTGAAAGGCCAGCCTCTTAAAGGGCGCCAGTTTTTATTTATGCGTGTATTCATTTTACTCACGAAAGTGTGCGTTCTCTGATTTACAGCCCTCCCACTCAAAGTACCTACAGCCTGGACAACACTAAAACTGGATAGAACTAAATTAAGTTATTTTTGGATTTTCAAAATAAAACTTTGGGAAAAAATAGCTGTCTGTAAGTTTCAAGCCTTTTTTTTTTGCTCTGAATCCCTGGTAACCACCAGCATGCGATAGTTGCTTTTTAAATGCTTCACTATTGTGAGGCGGGTTAGCGCTGCTATGATGAGTTAAATAAACATTTAACAGACAAAAAAAAAAGACACGGCACTGAGTACCACTGGGGTTACTACTTCAAAACTCTTTGTTTACTGTAAAGAAGGGAGAGACTTGGTCTCATTCTGTGACAGATTACCGCAGTGCTAATCACAAGTTCCATTATGTTTTTTTCCTAAAGAGGTGCATACGTGCATTCATACATATGTACATAAAATGTCACATCTTATGGAAGCACAGATGGATTGGATATATTTAGTCTGTGGTCCGTGCCTTAGTCATTAGCGCTTAAAATTTCATCTCCAAATTGGGTGTAGATAGGTACATAGGTGGCCCTGCTAAATACTCAGACCTCTAAAATGGAGTGCTCATGGCCTTTGTTATGCATATATTTATAAGCGCTAACACTTTCTTTAAAATGCACACCTCCTCGCTGCTCAAACTGTAATAGTTTAAGGAGCTGCAAAACTGCATATTAGTGTGCATCCCTTCCTAAACAGGATTTCCTTAAAGAGTAGTGCTGATGTGCCAGGGTCACTGATGCCCACCTAAGGGGAGTTTTTATGCCCCATCAGCAAAACAGGAGAGGCCTGTGTACTGCAGTTGGCTTTCTCATACATTACATGTTACTCATGTACAAGGCTATTCTGGGAAGCAAGCAAGCAAGGAATACAGAGCCTTAGGAATGCGTTTTGCTGAATGTATATTTATAATTTTGTGTGTGCGCTCACATGTGTGTGTTTATACAATTATGTAGCTGTGTCACACATCAGTGAACCCAGTGATATTATCAAGATGCAGATACTGCCCCTAAACATACACAGTCCATTTATTTTATGTCTGGCATGTGTGTGTGTGTGTGTGTGTGTGTGTGTGTGTGTGTGTGTGTGTGTGTGTGTGTGTGTGTGTGTGTGTGTCAGACACATGGGCAGTGTAGTAGACATTTTGGGATGAATGGGACAAAACAGGCTTTGCAGATTACAATATACACTGCTCATACCAACAGACTACAAACAGCTGTTTCCACTCCAAGGCATAGCAAGTTTCATAACAGAAAATGGGGTAATTATAATACATGTGGACTGAAAATCACAACAGTTTAAGAAACATTCTACATATGTAGATCACTCATTTAAATCTAACCTTGAAAAGTTGTTGTTGGAGGTATCATTCCCATCTCTTTTTGTGATGACTTATATTCTGGTCTTTCAACCAGATAAATATATAAATAGATGTAAATGGCATCCTGGTATGTGATATTTCATAAACAGACAACAAGCAAATTGGCGTGCTGAGATCTGTCTTCCACTCCCTCCCAATGAAGTGGTGATCGTACGTCTCAATCTTTTAGAGCAAGAAATCTGGACAAATCCATAAATAAAAGTGGGAGAAAGGCCCAAAAAATAGGGACAATTTTTAAATATCGCTTTTACAAATTTAGAAAGTAGATAGACTAACAGGTTTTGATTTACCATGAATGTTCTGAAGGATATCAAGTCTGATACTGAAATGTCTGTCATTATTTTCTAACTTCAATCTGTAATGATTTACCAGTAATTTGCTAGAAAACCACAATTTAATGAAAAACAGGCAAAAAATATCAGGCCAAAATCTGGACATTCTGCAAAAATCTGTACAGTTGAGAGGTATGGTGGTGATGTCATCTTTGGATGTATTTAGGTGCTATAGCTCTAGTACTGGATACAAAAACATATGCAACCAATTAAATAAGTAACTCCTATACAGATAAATTAAATCAGGTAAAACACAGGAACAGAAAAGATCACACAGGACAGGTGACAACATTTAGTAAAATCAATTAAAATAAAACAGAAAAGTCATCCCATGTTGTCAAATGCAAGCTCAAATAAATGAGTTTTAAATGTCCCATAGATGCTGGTTAAGGTATGCTGGACTCTGAAGCCACCAAGACATTAGATTCCACAGGTTGGTACTAGGCTATTGGCCCTAGGGCCTATACAAGCCTAGCCATAACAATTCCCTGGCTATTTCTTCCCACAATATTTACTCAGTGTATTCAGATGAGTAAATTTTTTCGGACCATCTACTGGAAACCAAAATACTCAAAACCCAAGCCCAAAACCAAAAAATTTTTTGTTGTTAAAAAAAACCCAGTTAACCCCCAAAATAAATTGTCCATCTGAAGTTTCTTAATTTTGAGTAAATAGTGGACCAAGTCATTAAGTTGGTCACTGAAAGTAACATTAGTGGACCGGGAATTTCTCAATGTATTATTGTCATTTCTAAGTAAATCAGTTAACATGGGGGTATTCAAAGTATTATCATTTGTATCATTAGTAGCATTAAAAGCATTATTATATGTATTTACCTCAATCTGCCTAGTACCTGGCCATAGAGAAGGTAAAGAAGATGTAAATGCTGTCAATTGTCCTTCTCCTCAGTTGTTTAGGGTCCCAGAAGCATTCGATGTAATATTGCTAGTAGAAGTTCTCAGCGTTGAATGTATGGACAGCTGAGATAGAGCCGACTGCTCTAATCAGTCCATGCAATTCATAAGTTGTTGAATTAGCACAGTTAAATCATTTACAGTCCCATTCTGTTGAGAATTCATGCTCGACTATGTGTCACCTAATAATGGTAAATTACCCTGTTCTGCATCCATGTTTATAATCCAAAATGTGCAAAACAACCCAAAAATCAGTAAACAAGTACTTCAAAATGCAGGAACTGCAGAACAAGGTACCACACAAACTTGTTCTTCTTCAGGAACACAGCCGGCCTTAGGCATAGGCGAACTAGGCGACTGCCTAGGGCACCGTAAAGGCCAGCCTCTTAAAGGGCGCAGTTTTTATTTATGCGTGTATTCATTTTAATTACGAAAGTGTGCGTTCTCTGATTTACAGCCCTCCCACTCAAAGTACCTACAGCCTGGACAACACTAAAACTGGATAGAACTAAATTAAGTTATTTTTGGATTTTCAAAATAAAACTTTGGGAAAAAATAGCTGTCTGTAAGTTTCAAGCCTTTTTTTTTTGCTCTGAATCCCTGGTAACCACCAGCATGCGATAGTTGCTTTTTAAATGCTTCACTATTGTGAGGCGGGTTAGCGCTGCTATGATGAGTTAAATAAACATTTAACAGACAAAAAAAAAAGACACGGCACTGAGTACCACTGGGGTTACTACTTCAAAACTCTTTGTTTACTGTAAAGAAGGGAGAGACTTGGTCTCATTCTGTGACAGATTACCGCAGTGCTAATCACAAGTTCCATTATGTTTTTTTCCTAAAGAGGTGCATACGTGCATTCATACATATGTACATAAAATGTCACATCTTATGGAAGCACAGATGGATTGGATATATTTAGTCTGTGGTCCGTGCTCTTAGTCATTAGCGCTTAAAATTTCATCTCCAAATTGGGTGTAGATAGGTACATAGGTGGCCCTGCTAAATACTCAGACCTCTAAAATGGAGTGCTCATGGCCTTTGTTATGCATATATTTATAGCGCTAACACTTTCTTTAAAATGTGCCACACCTCCCTCGCTGCTCAAACTGTAATAGTTTAAGGAGCTGCAAAACTGCATATTAGTGTGCATCCCTTCCTAAACAGGATTTCCTTAAAGAGTAGTGCTGATGTGCCAGGGTCACTGATGCCCACCTAAGGGGAGTTTTTATGCCCCATCAGCAAAACAGGAGAGGCCTGTGTACTGCAGTTGGCTTTCTCATACATTACATGTTACTCATGTACAAGGCTATTCTGGGAAGCAAGCAAGCAAGGAATACAGAGCCTTAGGAATGCGTTTTGCTGAATGTATATTTATAATTTTGTGTGTGCGCTCACATGTGTGTGTTTATACAATTATGTAGCTGTGTCACACATCAGTGAACCCAGTGATATTATCAAGATGCAGATACTGCCCCTAAACATACACAGTCCATTTATTTATGTCTGGCATGTGTGTGTGTGTGTGTGTGTGTGTGTGTGTGTGTGTGTGTGTGTGTGTGTGTGTGTGTGTGTGTGTGTGTGTCAGACACACATGGGCAGTGTAGTAGACATTTTGGGATGAATGGGACAAAACAGGCTTTGCAGATTACAATATACACTGCTCATACCAACAGACTACAAACAGCTGTTTCCACTCCAAGGCATAGCAAGTTTCATAACAGAAAATGGGGTAATTATAATACATGTGGACTGAAAATCACAACAGTTTAAGAAACATTCTACATATGTAGATCACTCATTTAAATCTAACCTTGAAAAGTTGTTGTTGGAGGTATCATTCCCATCTCTTTTTGTGATGACTTATATTCTGGTCTTTCAACCAGATAAATATATAAATAGATGTAAATGGCATCCTGGTATGTGATATTTCATAAACAGACAACAAGCAAATTGGCGTGCTGAGATCTGTCTTCCACTCCCTCCCAATGAAGTGGTGATCGTACCTCTCAATCTTTTAGAGCAAGAAATCTGGACAAATCCATAAATAAAAGTGGGAGAAAGGCCCAAAAATAGGGACAATTTTTAAATATCGCTTTTACAAATTTAGAAAGTAGATAGACTAACAGGTTTTGATTTACCATGAATGTTCTGAAGGATATCAAGTCTGATACTGAAATGTCTGTCATTATTTTCTAACTTCAATCTGTAATGATTTACCAGTAATTTGCTAGAAAACCACAATTTAATGAAAAACAGGCAAAAAATATCAGGCCAAAATCTGGACATTCTGCAAAAATCTGTACAGTTGAGAGGTATGGTGGTGATGTCATCTTTGGATGTATTTAGGTGCTATAGCTCTAGTACTGGATACAAAAACATATGCAACCAATTAAATAAGTAACTCCTATACAGATAAATTAAATCAGGTAAAACACAGGAACAGAAAAGATCACACAGGACAGGTGACAACATTTAGTAAAATCAATTAAAATAAAACAGAAAAGTCATCCCATGTTGTCAAATGCAAGCTCAAATAAATGAGTTTTAAATGTCCCATAGATGCTGGTTAAGGTATGCTGGACTCTGAAGCCACCAAGACATTAGATTCCACAGGTTGGTACTAGGCTATTGGCCCTAGGGCCTATACAAGCCTAGCCATAACAATTCCCTGGCTATTTCTTCCCACAATATTTACTCAGTGTATTCAGATGAGTAAATTTTTTCGGACCATCTACTGGAAACCAAAATACTCAAAACAGCACAGATTTTGAGTTGTATAAACAAATATTCACAGTACAGAGGAATACAAACGTCTCTCTGTGAAATGAACACACTTCCAAAAATAGCCCTTTTTATGGGTATAAATAGTAACAGTTAAAAATAACATGTCCCCTTTCTATATGTCTTGGGGTAGCATTTTAAGAGTTGAGTATATTTTCAAAATGATACAAGGGTGGTGGTTGTGGGGGACTGGGTCTGAGTACTGTATGTACATTTATGTCTACACCTCCCCTAATGGATCACCTGGCACTGCTTTTCATAATGTGGAACAAACAAACAAAAGTGTAACACAAACAGCTTACTGAACAGCCTCATCTAGGAAGCTCACAATTATAAAAGTTATTGTTTAATTCATGTGATTCACTATTATTTACAGTGGATATCAATTTAAAAAATTCTTAACAGTGATTGTGCTGCCATAATATTTCAATGTGGAGCAATAAGGAACCTGGACTCATAACGGGGTACACTTGAGCAGTATGGGTAAGCCTGATATGGTGATTGCAAATGAGTAATTAGATAAAATAATTAAACAAGAAGAAGAAGAAGGAGAATGAGAGCTCTGCAACACTGTTCAAGTGTTTCAACTGCATCAAGAGCCATCCAAGTTAAGGGAAGAATATTTTACTGTATTACTACAGTTGCATTTGCTTTAAACAGCCAGTAATCACTACTATTTTTGGGTATTTTTTACGGCATTTATTTAATTTTATGGCAAAAAAATAGTAATTTGTCTGTCTGCTGGCTTTTCTAGTTCTGCTTGCCACCAAATCACCCTGCAGAAAGCCTAGAACTTTAATTGCTTGGTAGTTGTTTGTTGCTGTTCATAGTTGCTAGGCATTTCATACAAAGGATGACATACTTAGGAGTGTAGAACATTTATCCGCACTTATAATGCACCAAATAATCAGCAATCAAATGGGCACTGCAATATCAATACTCCATCTACGTGGTGTGGAAGCAGAATACATAGCCTTCTGCATCAAAGACAGTTATGCTACCAACACTGCTTTCAAATTCTACAACACAGTGTATCATTTGATAAACAAAACAGTTTTAGTCATTTCCTATTGCAATATTACCAGTTTACCAAATGTTTAATGTAATATAGGCAATTAATTCCTCAAGGGTAACAGGCACTGAATTTGTAGATGAAACATTAGATGTAAAGTTGTTTGCCACTGGCAATCTCTTCATTAGTTACAGATTTCTTTAATGTGGAATTGTTCAGATGATTTCTCTTCTGCAGAGATTGTTTGTATTGAGTGATATTGGTGGATTGTAATGACAGAAGTCTGAGTGGCCTTTTATGGTTGAAATTTTCTGAAATGGGTAGTTTTGTCATTATTGGTTTATATATTTTGTTTCTTTGCTTATTAAAAGAATGCCTAAAACTACACATTTAAAACACATTGTAACAAGTGGTGCTGTATTACATACGGAATATCATTTAATGCAATCAGGAAGTTGAATTAAAGAACAAATACATGTATGCATGGCTGTAAAAAATGTGTGCAAGGTGTCTGTTTTGAAAATAGCCCAGATGTAAACTTAATCCTCCACTGACTAGATGCATTTTCTATAAATATGGGTTTTCATGCAGTTTCAGTGGCAGGGAATTTTACCTTTCATGTTAAGCCTGTTTTCATTGTGAGATTGTATTGTTTAGCAAATGGCTATCTGTGTTTGTGCTACTCTGCCTCAAGCTTCTGTACACAGGGAGGAGAGAGGTCACTATTCTACTTTCACAGAGCTGTAAGGCTTGCTCGCCTACCCCAGAGTAAATTAAACTGTTTAGATTAACCTAAGCAACCCTTTGAACCAAGGCACATGGGCTTCTATTTTCTCAAGACAAGACTTTTATAGTAAAGTATGTGTGAAGGAGAAACAGATTAAAGCAGGTTTATTAAAGGAAATTTCCACCTTCACTTGCAGTTTAAACTACTTTATAAGGTATCCTTTCTTCTATGCATTTACATAATTAAAGGAAATGAATGGACTGGCTTTCTTGGGGAGTGAATGACTGGAGTGGCTTTTTTGGGGAGTGACCTACCTGTGGGCGTGGCTTATAGGGGTGTTTCATGAGTATGGTGTGGGTGGGGCTTAAGGGGCACCAGAGCACTATTTCACCTAGGGCGCCATATCAGCTAAGGCCGGCCCTGTTCAGGAACATCAAAGCTTTATTTTACAACAACAAATAAATGCGTTCATCTCAAATTAACTTTAAAAGAGACTTCATCAGAAACAGTGTATTGTCAGCACAACTGCATTTAAAATACAAATGAATTATGTCTTCATTTCCTCCTGCTAAGCAGGAAACCAAAATTTTAAAGTGGCAGCACATAAAAAACAGTCTTAATATATGTCAATATTTAAATAGTTACATAAAGGGACCCTAATGATTCATATAACAAATAATTGCACTTTCTCATACTGCATCATAATACTATCCAATTTCTAAACAGATTTTAACAGCAATAAATAAATAAATAAATAAATAAATAAATAACAGTCCTATACGACATTAAAAAAAACCCTAACATGGCATAAAATGGATTTCTAAGATGAATCCATAGAATAAATACCTGTATATGAAATCTTACTATGTAACTGTATAAATATGTAATAGATAATATATATATATATATATATATATATATATATATATATATATATATTTAAAATGAATTTTATAAGATTCATTTTATAAAATATATATATATATATATATATATATATATATATATATATATATATATATATATATATAACTCCTAATAGCTTAGTTTAGAGACTGGTGAGATGGAAGTATTGTCTGATGAGATTATTTTAAATGGAGAAATTGGATCTGTGGCTTTTGAGGGATGAAATAGCATTTATTGTGTTTTTTTGGGGTTAAATATTAGTTGTAAGTCAGATAACCAGATTTCTATGGCAGTAACGGATTTTTGGGTAACTTTCTGCAGAAAATTAAGATGGGTCCAGAGAAGATTAATATGAAGTTGTCGGCATACTGGACCATATCAGCACAGAGTGTGGCTTTGTGAAGGTCATTGGTAAATATTGTGAATCTTCCAGCTCAAAAAAAAATCGCTTCCTTAGTTCCACTCATTTGCTCACCCAGTATTTCTGACAGACTACTCTGTAGGTAATATAAAGTCTTCCAATTTGTTGCACTCTAAGAACATATGCTCCCAGGTGCCTCTTTCTTCACTTTTATGCCTTCAATATTTGCCATCTACCGAAGGAAAAAAATTTTGGAGTTTGGTAAAAAATCCTAAATCTTCCAGATTGTGTTGCACATTTGGTACAAATACATATGTACTCCCATTGTTTCTTTATGAATTGCTTAACTAGTCTCTCTTCCCAAGCTTTTCTGACCTCCTCTGACTGATTCTTATAGTTATCATGCAATATTTTATATACCCTACCAATTATCCTTTTTTAAAGCAGCTTCTGTTCTAGATTCAACTAAAAACTCAACCAGTGTAGGTCTTCCATTTAGGATTCCCCTATCCCATGATTGCAAAGGGGTTTGAAACTGGATTGATAAACAGATTGCTGGTAGAATACTTCTGTTTGCCCTCTTTACTCTCTCCAACTTGTACAGTATCTCTGCAACTGCAGGTTTTCATACATCTTTAAGATAACTGTGCACATCGCATGATGTTTATGAAGAAATTACTACATCATGCTGTTCTGTCCATTAGTCAGGAATCCACCAAGAAAATGTCTTTGTATTATACCTCACTAATGCTACTGAGTTGCAAGGGTACACAGGAAGGAAAAGAATGAAGAATAAACGTGCTGATCCATGCTTGCAGAAAACAGCAACTTTACTTAAAAACTAATTTTATGATTTCCCAACTTAAACAAAGAGAGAGACAGAAAGGTCCACAATTTATGCTATGCTAAATACAATATCAGCTGACCTTAATGCTGTGAGATATGCAAACAGAGAGACCAGGAGGTTTGTTGGGAAGTGGCCTAAAAGTTAACACAAGTTCTTCTCCAAAAAATGAAGTAATCTGCTGTCTTACAGGCAAACAAGCAGACAAATTCATGGTTTAAAACGTCTACAAAATTTCTGAGCTCCAAACTCACTGAACAAGCATGCTGAGTACTGTGCTAGCTAAAAAAGAAATGAAAAAAATAAGATCATTGGGGGGGGTGGCAAGGACACTTGCACCCTCCCATGTGAAAGGTCCAGCCCTCATACCCCTGCATCTCTCCCTGTCAATATACATATATAGCAAACCTATTACCACTGAGCTTTTATGGTATGCATAAAACTTTAACACAGAATCCAGCAATCTGTCTGTTAACATTACAATACATTCAATAAATTAGGAGTCAATAGTGTTACATTGATCAGTTCTGAGTCAATGAGAAATTAATTGGTGCAAATGCAAAGCTGTAACTAGGGTTACACAAAGGGATGGTAGCCCAAGAAGCTAGATGTTTGGGGGTACTGCAATACCAGCTCAAATACCAGTATTCCTGAATGCTAATATTGCATTTGCAGCTGAGCTCCAAGAAGACATTATTTTTTTTGTATCTCAGTTTTGAGTTGGGGAGCAGACAGCCTGTATTTACACAGCTGCAAGTTCTTGCTGCAAAGGCAGGACCTCAGCAGTTCTGTTGAAGTTATAGCGGGTTGCATGGGACAGTAGAAATGCTAAACCTTTAATATAATATTTCAGTTTCACCATGGCCTTTTATTGTCCCATGTTCTGTATCTGCTCTGAAATATGCCTGTGACATAGCTACACTAGCACATAAGGTTATGTAGAGGAAATAAGCATCTGTGTCCTGATTCTGTTTACACCCCTGGTATAGGCAGACTCACTAATCCAAACAATAACATATCTGTGTCAAACCAAATCAACTGATGAATGAGAAATCATAGCTTCAGCCACAACATACAAAATAGGCATGTCACTCATATCTACCAGCCATCAGGCAGTAGATCCCTCCATCCCAAATGGAGGTAAGCTCTGTAAAACTAATGAACAACATAATCCTCTTGCTGCCAGTGTGGCTACAGAAACACCATTCAGTTCACCTCTTATATTACTCCACATCCTAAAATAGCTTATGCTCTTTTCTGTTCTATTTCCTGCATCTAATGTACAGTAACATATACCCATTTAAGTCAATGATTGACTGCTGGAAGGAAGTAGGGTTCTATCAGTCACCAAATAACTGTAAATGTTTATGCAGATCATTCACATCATTATGCAAATCAAAGACATCCAGTTCATGTAAAGCTGACAGCTACCCTTCATTTGCTTTGTGGCAGATTGAGACCATAAGCCCATTTAATTTGCTCTTTAAGTATTCTTAACATTGTACTACCCACCCATCCCTACCATTCCCATCATCCTTCTTTCATCTGCACAATGTTCTCTCAAACTCTCATTATCACTCTCTGTGCCCCCCATTCTGGTAATCCTTTTCATGGATGTGAAAAAGGATTATCCAGAAATCCATTTGTCTGTATAATCTGCTGACTATTCCCCTACCTCATACCTATTTTTCTAGTCAGGGTGATCTGTACACATTTACCTTACATGATCTTGTGTATTCATAACATGTCACTGCCTTCTCTTTTGAACCCTACTATATTATGTGTCTATTCACATCCTTTCTGCTGAATCCCATGCATCTTTCTGATGGCTTTCTGCTGAACTTCTTCAAGCAGCATTATTTTCCTTTACTTGCACAGCCTTCAGACCTGCATACAGTTCTCAAATTAAGGTCTGGCCAGGGTATTGTAAAGCAGATATACTATGACTTTAGCTCTGGAGTAAATCCCCCTGACAATTACTCTAGCATTGTGTGACTGCTGCAACTGCCTCTGCTTCATTACTGGTGGTCAAGTCCAGGTGTGGTCCTTTTCCTGCTCTGTTACCACCAGTTTGTTATCTCCCACACACACACATGCACACCCGCACACACACACACACACACACACACACACACACACACACACACACACACACACACACACACACACACACTTCAGGCATTTACTTCACACCAAGGCTATTGTGGATAAAATGAAACATTTTGCATTTGTTTATGTTACACCTTAATTGTCACTATAGACTAGTGATTGCTTTATACCTTGATAGCTACTGTAGTTTAAGGAAGCATGTGGGGGTTGTATTAAGCAAGTTTAGTTATGTAATCCAAAAATGCAGACCACAGAGCAAACACAAAGAAGGAAGACCATAAGGGTAAAACATGTTTAAAACACATTTAATTCAGACTAGCAAAGTGCTCAAATGTAGGTAAGCACTTTCACTATTAGCTTCTTCAGACCAAAATGATGCACGCCTCATTACCCAGAATAAATACAACAATACAACCAATCAAATAATAAAATGGATAGCAGTGGGGTGTTCCTATAAATAAAACAACTGAAAATTCACTTAAAATATGCATGGTTATGTAGACCAGGTTAAAACAAACTACAATGCTCCTAAACAATTCACAAACTAAAAATTGTATACACTTATGAAAAGTACATAAAATCTTTAGATAATACTAAAATAAGTAATACAGCGGAATATTAATTCACTTTTAAATGCTTGGATTTGAAAATGGGTTTCAGGGAGGCTTTTTCAAATAAGAAAGATACTCCTGCATTTGTTTAAAAATAAATTGAATTTGAAAAGAATATTGTGTAAACCTAAAGATATCCCCATCCATTTAGTTAGTGATGAACTTTGTACCAGACCATGTGGTTTATGCAATTATTGTGGGAATATTGATGACAATGTACAATTTATCCACCCGGATACAGGTCAGAAATTTGTGTTTAAGGTTTCTGCCAACTGCCTTACTCAACCTGTAGTTTATCTTGCCTACTGTGTACTTTGCTGTTCTTATTACATTGGTAAAACTGATAGGATATTCAAGGACAGGATCAGGAAACATCTGTATGACATAAGGGCACAGTCTAGTAATAATGCTTTATCCAAGCATTTCATGCAACAACGGGATGAATATACTTTTAATTTTCTAGTTATTGACCATATTTTTCCCAGCATATGAGACGGTGATATCAGGAATTGTACTGAGAACAAAGAAGGAGGGGGAGGGAGGGCTTGAATGAAAAATCCTCCCTGAAACCCGTTTTGAAATCCTGGTGTTTAAAAATGAATTAAGATTCCGTTGTATTACTTATTTTTAATATTATCTAAAGATTTGTATTTATTTTTCATATGTGTATACATTTTTTAGTTTGTGAATTGTTTAGGAGCATTATGGCTTGTTTTAACCTGGTATACATAACCATGCATATTTTTAAGTGAATTTTCAGTTGTTTAATTTATAGGAACAGCCCACTGCTATCCATTCTATTATTTGGTTGTATTGTTGCATTTATTCTGGGTAATGGGACGTGCATCACTTTGCTCTAAAGAAGCTACTATTGAAAGCGCTTACCTACATTTGTGCACTTTGTTCATCTGAATTAAACGTGTTTTTCCCTTATGATCTTCCTTCTTCATGTTTGCCCCGTGACCTGCATTTTTGTATTATTTTACTTGTGCCACCACTTTGACAACGGGACATTTATCCACTGGGGTATTTGTTGGATTTGTAAGTTTAGTTATGTGTAAGTCTTACATGTGCATGCTGATGGATCCATACTGGGTGTACAATAAACTGCTGATAACTTACATTTACAGGCTCCACTCATCATTCAAAATGGTGTCAGAAGTAGGGTGCTAACTAAATATCATCCAAGTGTAACAAGCTACTGAAGTGCAAAAGGTAAACGAATATATACTAACAGCATGGCAAACGGATTTCACAGACCCAGATCAGTGGTGTTTGATTGTGGAGAATTGGTGTGTGTTTGCACAAGAATATGATATTTTCATAGGGGCTGCACATTCAGATAAAGACACACACACTCGAGCATTTATACTTCTCCAGTTGGCAGGCTTGGAGGCTATCAAGTGAGAACGTTCTTTTGTATACACACCTGCTGTTTATGCAGGAGAGAAAGAAAACTGATGTAACATTGCCCAGGCTGAAGCCCTCAAAGATCATGAATGCTTAAAGTGTAAATTCCAAGAACTGTGCAACCCCCAGATTAATATAATGATGGAGAGACATAAATTCAATATGAGAAATCAAAAGCTGGGTGAAACTATGGAAGCATATATTACTGACTTAAGAAAATAAAGCACAGACATGCAGATTTGGGGATTTGCAAGATGATTTAATAAAAGGCTACCTTGTATGCAGCATTAATAATGATACGGTGACAAAATTTCTACTACGTGATAGTGAATTAACATTGAGCAAAACTATTGAAACATGCCAGATACATGTACTCACAGAAAAGCATACTAGCATGCTTGCTGAATTTGCTGCTGCAAATGTCGATAGTGTGCAACAAACAACTAAGACAATACACCCTTATAAATGTAACCTGAGGAGCTATGCCGCACCACCTGCCATTATTGTCATAATTGCGGGGCAGTCACAAACCTAAATGAGAAAAATGCTAAGTCTATGGCCAACAGTGTCACAAATGGAAGAAGTGGAATCATTTCAAAAAGTTCTGCAAATTGACACAGATTCATAATAAATTTCATCCAACAAAGACAGTGGATCAAACTGATACTGTAGCAGACCCTGACAATGGTAATGAAACCTTTTATGTTGATGGTGTTTCTGTGGTTGGTGAAACAGCTGACACAGTGGATTCCCACTTGTCAGCAAAGAGTGAAATATTGAGGACTGTACAAATTAATAGGAAACCAGTAGAGATTAAAGTAGACACTGGATCCAAATGTAACGTCATGTTGGCAAAAGCTTATGAAAAAGTAAAAGTTGGAGAGAGCCTTGACTCAACTAATAGTGCAAAATTAGTTGCTTATAGTGGCAAGGAAATTCAGACAGATGGTGTTGTAGTCCTTTCTTCCCATTCTGCAGGTAACAGTTATGTTTTACAATTCTCTGTAGTTAGAAAAGATGTACAGTCATTACTAGGCCTAGAAAACAGCCTAAGAATGGGATTGATTTCACTCAGTAAAGAAGTTCACCATCTAAATACAAATGAAAATGATAGTTTTTCACAACATATCTTTAAAGAATATGCCACCATCTTCAAAGATGAAACTGGTAAGCTCCCAAGTACATATTTCATGAAGCTGAATCACAAAATAAACCCAGCTGTCAGACCTGCACATAAGATCCTGGTAACAATGCAAAGAAAAGTAAAAGCAGAATTAGACAGAATGGTGAATTTAAATATTCTTACTCCTGTGGCAGAGCCTACTGAATGGGTATCATTCATGGTGGCAACCCACAAAAAAGCTCAGATGACATGCATTGATCCTACAGAATTAAATAAGTCCCTTAGATGTCCTCAGCATCCAATGTGCACAGTCGAGGAGGTAGAAGCACTAATGCCAATTTCGACTATTCTTTTCAATTTTAGATGCCAAGCACTCCTTTTGGCAAATCTCACTTGATCACAGATCTTCTTTATTAACAACATTCAGCACACCATTTGGGAGATTCAGTATTTTGAGAATGCCATTTGGAATCAGTTTCACCAGTGAGGTATTCCAACATGCCATGGAACAGATATTTACTGGATATCCTTGTGCCATTATTGTGGATGACATTATTGTTGGAGGCAATGGAGAAAAGGAATATAACAGAAATCTTGGGAAAGTCTGGATCATGCACATGAGGTTAACCTCAAGCTGAATCCTTTAAAATGTAAATTCAAACTGATGGAAGTCAACAACGTTGGCCACATGTTCACAAGTTCAGGGCTGCAGCCATATTTGTCAACGATAATAACAATCAATGAAATGCCGGTTACAGAGGATGTTACATCTTTACAGGGTTTTCTGGGTATGATTACTTATTTGGGAAAATTTATCCCAAACTTAGTGAGCTTTCTGCATGATTGCATGAGTTAATACTTAAAGATATAACATGGTCTTGGTTTGAACAGCACCAAGAGGCATTTGACACTTTAAAAAAGAGAATTGCCAGTCCACCCACACTGAGATACTGTGAGGACCATAAGCACGTGACACTCACCTGTGATGCCTCTCAATATGGACTTGGTGCAGCAAGTCTTCAGAGGGAATTACAGTTGCATATGCATCCTGTACCCTGACTCAAGCAGAGATGCACTATGCACAAATAGAAAATGAACTTCTTGCTCTTATGTTTGCATGCTCCAAATTCAATGACTATATATACAGAATGTCAATCCAGATTGAGACAGATCACTAGCCACTAGTAACAATTTTGAACAAGCTGATACATACAGTCCCAGCAAGATTGGAAGTATTATGTTAAAGCTGGAAAAATACAGCTTTACAATTGTCTACACAAAAGGTAAAGATATATCTTGCTGATATGTTGTCACGTGCACACAGAAAGACGACTTAACAATACAAAAATGAGACAGCTGATTTTGAAGTCATGGAAATAAAGCACATTTCAACATTGCTGCCTGATGAGTTAAGAAATCACACTGCTATGGACCCAATTCTTCAAAAACTGAGTGATATTATCAACCAAGGCTGGTCAACATGCCAAACAAGTCTGCCACTTGAAATTCAGCACTATTTCCCTTTCAGGGATGAGCTCATAGTGGAAGATGGCATCATTATGAATGGCTGAAAACTATGGTTCCTAAATCATCGCAAAAGGACTATATACAAATTCTGCATAGAGGCCACCCAGGCACCAAATCAACTAAAAATAGTCAAGAGGCATTGTGTTCTGGACCTCACTGTCTAAAGAGTTTGAAAAAGAGACATTTTCATGATCAGTTTGCAACAATAACAAACCACATCAACAAAAATAATCCTCTTCATCAGCACCCAATCCCTGATTTATCATATTCAACAACAATAACAATAGATATTTTGAAATGGAATGGTCATCATTACCTGGTACTAGTTGATTTGTACTCTGGATGGTTTGAAGTTGACTTACTCCATGATTTGATGTCTAGCACAGTTATCTCAAAGCTAAACAGACACTTCTCAGCCCATGGAAACCCACATGAAGTCATCTCAGTCGACAGTGCACAGTTCACTAGTTAACGGTTTAAAGAATCGCTGCATCTTGGGATTTTATTCATGTAACCAGCAGTCCAGAATACCCACAAGCCAATGGCCTGGCTAAATGTACAGTCCGCAGGGCAAAACATTTGATGGAAAAGTCCAAAGGAGATAGAACTGACGTATTCCTCAATTTACTAAACATGCAAAACATTCCTCGTGAACAGATGTTTGGTTCACCAGCTCAAAGACTGATGTCAAGACAAACACAATCAACTCTTCCAGTTAGCAAGCAGCTATTAGTGTCAAGCTCAAAGAGCAATAAAATAGTCAAATTTCAACTATCAAAAAAGCATCACGCACAGAAATTATTCTATGACAAAACCAATAGACCTCTTTGACCATTGTTGCAAGGTGAAGTTATTGGAATGCAGACTTCAAAAGGACATGATCTTGTAGGAGTTCTGAGGGACATTTGTGCTGAACCAAAGTTCTACATCATTCATTCAGAAGGAGAAGACTACAGAAGTAATTGCAGACATATTTTGCCTGTCCCAGAGCCAAAGCCACAGCAAACTGTGTCTACTAGTGTTTCCAATTCCTTGATTGAACTGCCAACCAATCAGCTCCAAGAAGACAGACCACCTTTTTCAAACGGTTCTAAAATACAAAATAATGTTTTAGTACAGAATAAACCTCTAAAGATAGTTCCTGTTTCTAATTCTGATCAAAATCTATATATGACATGGGCAGGAAGAGTCTGCAAACCCAATCCTAAATATATACAGTGAATTAGACTTGAAGTCGGACAGGCCATGTTGAACTATCAGTATGATGTTTAATTTTGGAATGTGTTTAAAGAAAATGTTAAAGTAAATATATCCATGTATTTGAAATAAGAAACAAATTAAAGAGGGAGGATGTAGAACGTTAATTATTTTGTATCTTGACAGCTACTGTAGTTTAAGGAAGCGAGTGGGGGTGGTATTAAGCAAGTTTACTTATGTGCAGGTCTTACATGTGGATGCAGATGGATCCACCCTGGGTGTACAATAAACCGCTGATAACTTACATTTACTGGCTCCACTCATTATTCAATAGCCACCCTTCTGCCTCCTCTTGTTCAGCCATTTCAAATATTTCCTTAGATTCTTTCCCTGTCCTTTTCTGCTATCCCTATTTTGTTTCATTAGCAAAGAGGTTTATCTGGTAACCATTAGATATTACAAGACATGTAACTGAGCCTTGGAATAGTGAGACTGAATGAGTGAAAATGCAGACTTATATATATCAAGTATCAGATTGTTGCATCTCAGAATATTCTCTTTTTCTAGAGGTATGGCAGTCTCAGAGTTGATAAATCTCATTTCATGGGGTGGGGGAGGGTATAAAGGGTCCGATGTATTTATAGCCAGTATAAAGTATTATTGGCCTTTCCTTGTGGAGGGAAGATATAAACCTAAAAATTTATGGCAAGCTCCCTTAATTTCTTTTAAGAGGGGTCGTAATTCGAAAGATATGTTAGTACATGCAACTTTTTCTATATTTGATGTAAATGTAAGAAATGAGGTTAGTAGGTTGGGTATTTGGACATGTGGAAGTTGTTCAGTCTGTTCCTATGTTACTAGGTTTTTTGATAAAATTAATGGTTCAAAATTTAGACCGTTAGCAGAGTTTACTTGTAATACTATTAGTATAATGTATGCCCTTAAGTGTCCCTGCAACCTTTTTTATATAGGTGAGAGTAAAAGGTCATTTAAGGTTAGATTGCAGGAACACATTCATGACATTAAAAATAACAAGAAAGAAAGTCCCATTGCTTCTCATTTTAATTCTGTACATGGGGGAGTTTATTCAGAATTAAGAGGTTGCATTCTTGAACAAATTAAAGCAACAAATGTAACTTGTTTGAAAAATAAGTTATTGTTTAAAGAAGCTGTTTTTATTCTGAAGTATAATACTCTGACACCTGGTGGACTTAACCAGGAATGCAATTGGAAATATTTATTGTAGAGAATTAATTATATTATATTGTTTAATTGTTTTATTTGTTCAATTGCTTCATTTTTCTTAATTGATGCTTCTTTATAAGAGGTGTTCTTTTTACCATTGTTATCTCCTGGAAGGCTTAATACCAAGGTGTTAGAGAGGTTTTCTGTTTTTATTAAAGGATATATTACTGGCTTTGTCGTCTGAAAATCTTTTGTTTCGTCTTTGGTGGTTCTGATTTGGATGTGTTATGGCCAGTGATTCTTCCTTTATACAACTACCCCGAATATTTTCTGAAGATGGAGTAGAACAAGGTCAGATGACCATGGAACAATATTTGGGCCAGTCTAGAGAGACTAGAGAGGTGAGAGAGATCCTACAGGAAGGTACCTCATTGCCTAAAACAAATGATGCTGTTAAATCTTGGGAAAGAATTTTGGTGGAGGGGGTTAAAAAAAGACTGCTTTACCCCTTTCAGTGTGTGGGTTGACCCAATGTGTTTAATATTTCTTCAGAGACACAAGACTCCTTAGATTCTCTTGAAAAACTTTTATATAAAGAGAATTCCTTACATTTTAATATTTTAAGTTTGCAACGTTACATAGATCTTGAAATAACACCGAGAGGGTTCCATTTTGTCAAATCTCCTACTACTCCATTTGATATAACTGATGCAGTAGATAAACAATTTGAAACCATTTGGGTTTCAGCAGCCCACAAATGTGTAACGGAATGGTTACATATTCTTATTGAGAGAGACATAGTCAAGTAAGGTAAGCTAAAAAAAGACATTGAGACGTGTACCAGTTTGTTTGCACAGTTCAATTTGGAACAGTTTAATCAAATATTGGGCAGCTACAATGTGAAGTTGGAAGAGGCTTTAAATTATATTATCAAAAGAAAGATAAACAAGTTAGGGAGAGATATATGGGAATATGATAGTTGCTATGCCTTTAAGAAATCAGTTAAACGTAACCAACAGAAGCGACAGCGTGTGGGTGGAACTAACTTGAAACATAGTATTTCTTTTGCATCATCGGAAGCAGCTAGTAGTATGGGGGAATCAGAGGAGGAGGCAGCTAATTTTCCACCATTGCCAAGACCACAAGATCCGGAATATCTACGCAGCAATTTTTGGAATCAGCGAGACAACTATGGAAGGAAGAGAGGGCATACAGATAACAACAGAGATGGACGATATTCGAGGTATGATAACCTCCAGAAATGGACTAAATATTAATGTTCAAAAAATATTGTCATTATTAGAAGTTACTGAAATTAGTAATGAAAGTAATTTTGTTGTAAATTTATCTGGTTACACCTTAGATGAATGTGAAATGACAGTACTGAGATACGGTTTGAAATTTATACCTACTGCTCTTCCTAGGAAGCATGTCACATTTATTGAAGTTTTTCAGTTGATACGCAGACTACATTTATGTGATTTTTTTGAAAAAGATATGTTTACAGAAGTTATGGATGAATATATTGATTCAGATTCTGGTGATGGTTTTTTACTTGTGAATCTTCCTTAGTGGATTGTAATGAAGTAAATGCTTATTGTTTATTAGACACTGCGAAAATACCAGTTAAAAGTACTTTTATTCCACCTTTTAGGCATGAAAGAATTTTCCATTTTTCATCTATGATACATCATTCAGTAGATGATATTTTTATGAAATTTTGGGGCAATAAGAATGCTTTATGCTATAATTTAAGTAAAAAAGAGTGGCAAACATTACAAAACATGAGTAAGAGAAAATATCTAGTTATAAAGCCCTCTGATAAGGGTAGTAAAGTAATGGTACTACATTTCACACAGTATTTAAAAATGTGTATGGATCATTTAAATATGAGAAATGTATATAAAATATCTAGTATTGTTGAATATGAACAAGCTATGAAAAATTTCAAAGATATTTTACTAAAAGGTTTTAGACTTGGGTATTTGTCTGAAAAATATTTAGATGTTAAATTTAATATAGGCAATTGTACCCTAGCTAAGTTTTATTGTTTACCTAAAGTACATAAATACCTAGTAGATCCGCTGGGTTCTCCCATCGTAGCAGCTAATAATTATTTTTTGCACAATATTGGAATCATGTTGCATTGTTACTTAACTAAATTTGTAATAATGTTAGATTCCTACATAAAAGACTATTTTGACTTCTTAGATAAGATAAAATGTGTGTTTTGGGAGGAAGATTATTATTGGATTACATTAGATGTTAAGAGCCTGTACACAAATGTTAGACATTCAGCAGGTATTGAGGCTCTTAAATTCCTTTAGGGTGATAGTCCAGTTTCGAGTTACATTATTGAATTAATTTTTTTTAGTTTAGTTAATAATTTTTTTGAATTTAACCAGGTAGTTTATCAACAAATACAAGGTACAGCCATGGGAGCCCCATTTGCTCCCATGTATGCTAACCTGGTTATGGGATATTTTGAAATTATTTTTCTATACAAATTGGAGTTTTTCAGAAAATATGCCATTCATTATTTTAGATTTATTGATGATTTGATGTTTTTATACAAATGAGGTAGATCATTAATACAAGATTTTGTTAATATGTTGAATTCTAATCAGTTAGGTTTAAGATTTGAAGGTTTATAAAGTGGCAACTCTGTTATTTTTTTGGACTTGATCCTGGAAGGTAATGAAAATGGAAAAGTTATCACAAATATAAATAGAAAATTTGGTGATGACGGCCATTTTTTGGATGGACATAGTTGCCATCCAGTTCATATTCTAGACTCCCTACCTTATGGAGAGTTATTAAGAGTCAGTAGGTTATGTAGTGAATCTGATATTTTAGAAAGAGAAATTTTTAACTCTTGTCAAATGTTTAAAGATGGGGGGGATATGCCTTGGGAGTTATTAAAAAGACTCTAGAGAAGTTATGTTTTTCAGAAAAAGATATAAGAAATATCAGGGGACATAATAATAATAATAATACATTACAGAGGATAAAAAATGAAGGAGGTAGGACAATTTACTTTATTACTTCCTATAATATATTATCCGATGAAATTATAGCCAGTATAAGGTATTATTGGCCTTTCTTTGTGGTGGGAAGATATAAACTTAAACATTTATGGCATGCTCCCTTAATTTCTTTTAATAGTAATTTGAAAGATATGTTAGTACTTGCAACTTTTTCCATACCTGATGTAAATGTAGGAAATGAGGTTAGTAGGTTGGGTACTTAGACATGTGGAAGTTGTTCAGTCTGTTCTTATGTTACTAGGTTTTTTGATAAAATTTAATGGTTCAAAATTTAGACCGTTAGCAGAGTTTACTTGTAATACTATGGGCATAATTTATGCACTTAAGTGCCCCTGCAACCTTTTTTATACAGGTCAGAGTAAAAGGTCATTTAAGGTAAGATTGCAGGAACACATTCATGACATTAAATATAACAAGAAAGAAAGTCCCATTGCTTCTCATTTTAATTCTGTACATGGGGGAGTTTATTCAGAATTAAGACGTTGCATTCTTGAACAAATTAAAGTAACAAATGTAACTTGTTTGAAAAGTAAGTTATTGTTTAAAGAAGCTGTTTTTATTCTGAAGTATAATACTCTGACACCTGGTGGACTTAACCAGGAATGCAATTGGAAATATTTATTGTAGAGAATTAATTATATTATATTGTTTAATTGTTTTATTTGTTCAGTTGCTTCATTTTTCTTAATTGATGCTTCTTTATAAGAGGTGTTCTTTTTTACCATTGTTATCTCCTGGAAGGCTTAAAGCCGAGGTGCTAAAGAGGTTTTCTGTTTTTATTAAAGGATATATTACTGGTTTTGTCATTTGAAAATCTTTTGTTTCATGTTTGGTGGTTCTGATTTGGTATAAAGTGTCTTGCCTGCCTGCAAACCAAACAAATTGTCAAGGGAGAAAAGCAAAGTGTGACATTCAATGTTCTTCTACATTCTTGTGATTTTTTTCATAATTCCAGGATTCACAGTTGGGAGTCTAGCAATGGCAACAGGGAGCCAGTTTGTCCTGTTCATTGCTTCCTAAGAAATGTCTTAAACAAGCACATTGAAGAGTACTCACCCTGGGACAGACATGCAGTATTCTAATAGTCCTTTGTCCTTATAACTGACATCATCCTTGTAACCACAAGCATTTGTGCCCTACCCTTCATCGATATTGCAGTCCATTTTCTCTAACCTGGCATCCAGTTCCTCTAACTTTTGTCTCAGCTGCCAATGTAGGATCAAGTCAAAGGCCTTGGTGAAGCCAAGCTAGACCACTGTCTACTAGCACACCTCTCACAAGATTACCCGTAAGTAAGCCATATAAATATGCACCAGTTAGTTGATTCTAACGTCAGTATTATAGAGTTTAGCACAATATATACTGACAAGTCAAGAGTAATTCATGCTAATTCTTGCCTAAATTGTGTATTCTTTAATTATATGAACTGTAAATTGTTCTGATCACTAAATATGGCATATCAGTGAGTACACTTTCTAATCCCTAAAATGTTATATTGACATAACAGAGACTATGGAATATCAGTTTTTCATCAGGTATTCACAAGTTCACAAAGATTTCACATGATTCACTTGATTTAATATAACTGTTATTGATTATCACTAAAGGTATAAGTGCATGCATGTGCAGTCACAAATGGGTGCACTTTACTGCCCAACCATACATATCAAGACCAAAATAAATATGCAGAAGATACAAACATTCTCACCACACAAAATCTACAATATAATATAGTTAAGTTTATGGAAATGAGTAACCTAAAATATCCAATAAATATACACAATGTAATATGTCCCTGGATATATCCAATAAAAATACACAAATGTAATATATCACTGGATATATGAAATAAATATACACAAATGTAATATGTCCCTGCATTTTATGGATAGCAAGCCTTGCATCAGACTCTTCCATCTGATTATAGTGTTCTCCTCATATTGTCATAACACTATTTTCCTAACATTAACTGGTGATTGTATCTCTCTCTCAATCAGACTGCATTGCTTCTGTCAGTCATTTCTCAGAAGTGCATATACTTCTCTAGTCCCCACAATATCTGATCACCCTAACAATACTTTTGTAGAATTCCTCTTGCTGCCAATCCACTCCTTGGCATTGCAACTTTCTAATACACTCACAATGCACTATCCGCTTTCTGTATTTATTTTGCTCACACTGTTATACCTCTCAATGTCTTAGTGTAAGAAATCTGTACAAATCCTTACATAATGGGGAACAAAGACCCAAAAATAGAGAGATAGTTTAAATATTCCTCTAATAAACTTAGAAAGTCTTTAGAATAAGATAATTTGTGTAAACATACATTTTCTGAATGATATGACGTCTGAAACTCAAGTATATGTCATTTAGTGGCTTCAGTCCTTGGATCATCCCAGTGATTTGACAGAAAAACCACACATTTTATAAGGAAAAGACCAAAAATGTGAGGCAAAAATATGGACATTCTGAAAAAGTCTGGACAGTTGAGAGCTATTCATTAACCCATCAATGTGTTTTTTTTCCCTCTGTACTCTTAAGACTACCATTCCTGCTGATTGTGTGTTAACAGTGTGGACAGTTATTGTTCCAGCACTGAAACTGCCACTTTCAAAGATCTATATACCTCAAATTCCTTTCATACTAGTCTGATATATCATATGATTCTAGGCAAGTGAAGGTTCCCCTCCTTTTTTGATTATATGTAGCTACTAGGCTTGCAGTCCGGGAGGCAACTGAGGAGCCTAACCAAGATCCCCAGTTCAACCCAAGCACTATCTGGTGAAGTGACTTGCTCAAGGTCTCACACTAGGCAAAGGAGAGGTAAGGGAGTCAAACTCAGTACCACAGGAACTACAGCTCACAGCCTTAACCCTGTATACCAACTGCCAAGAGGCACACATTGGTTTTGGACTTCTAAGTTTACATGCCATAAACTGCCTAGACTTTGATTTTAACTTCCATGTATTAATTTGCAAAATCTCCTTGTCATTCCTACTTCTGTACTTCCCCTCTACATGAGGTGAGTGAGGGCAGCACTACTGTCTCTACCCATTCCAGTCACCCCGCCATACCTTATCAGACCCTGATTCCAGGTAATTCTTTACTTGTTGCTACATTTCTGCATTACTCCCCTCCTTACCCTACTTTCTATACTCTTCTAAACTGTAAGAGCATTACATTATTTTGTTAGTCTCTGTACTACACAGAGATGGAGTCCAGACTGCTTCCTAGATTAACCTAGTTTGATTACTGTCTTAGATATGAAGAGCTGGATGGGAGATATGAGAAAGAATCAGCATTTTTTTCAGCTCACCTATTCTCTCAAAAATGTTTTTTTTTTTTATTTGAATTCCATAGTATTTATACATAACATCTTAAATAACTGCGTACACTATTTACATTAGCCTGACACTATAACAGATCTTAATGTATACAGCTACTTTATAAGTATGTCCAATCCATTATCAGAGTGTCTGATCAATTATTGTATAGTGTTAATCAACGATAAGACTTTTGTTGATAAATGGCTTTGGATAAATTCTTAGTTCTTTAATTTTAATTTCCAGTAATGCTGGGGTCTTCAGTAGGCTGTAGAAGTCTTCCAAAGTTGGTATTGTGTTTGTATTCTATGTTATACACTTCCTTGAAATTGCAAGTAAAGTCCATACTAGATACGTGTTTGACCTATTCAAATGACGACCTTCATTTACATTTAATAATGCAAGAGCTTTAGTTAAATAAAATGATTCATTAAATAAAGCTTGTAGAAAATTAGTAATACCATTCCAAAATGGCTTAATGTTAACACAATCAAAGAAAATGTGGTTTCAATCTGCATTGTGTACTTGTTCACATCTCTAACATATTTCTTTTATGGAAGAACTAATTTTACTGATTCTGTCTGGGGTTAAGAATGCTCCGTGCAAGCATTTCCAATTAAAAACTTTCCAGTATTGTGTAAAGGATGTATATTTTATTGATAAGATATTTGTTTTAATATCTTCAGTTAACTGTATTGAGTGTCCTTTTGTTCTATATTTCCAATATGAGGTGTTGGGTGTTGTTTTATAGTTTATCAATATTTTGTAAAATTTTGAAATACTGTTACTCATGTCAAAGTCATTATATATGATTTCATATATGTATTTTGTAAAGTTAGGTATTTCTTTAAATTAATAATTGTTAATTATTCTACTTAAATCTTGTGAATATGACAGAATACTCTGTAAATTTACCCAGTCCTGTTGTGGAATTTTGTATGTTGTTTTTATTACTTGCATATCTAAAACTTTTAGTTCTTTGATACATTGGAGCCAACAAACAAATCCTTTCTGTTCCCAGGAATTAATCATTTCTCTATATATTTTATGTGGAAAGGTCTTTGTGACTATAAATGGTGTTAAAAGATCAAACCAGATTTTTAAATCTATATTTGCATTAATAATTTTCATAAATGAGTCGGTAATAATTAATCATATGAGTTTTAGTGGGTTTAGTTATGTTATATTGCATACTAATGCATATGTGCCATAACAAATTGTTTTTATCTGTTATTTGAAAATTTTTTTGTAAATCAAATTTATTTATTGATATTACAGTTAGTAATTCTTTCCAATTTGCAGAGTAATTTGGACTTATCCAATATGAGATTGTTTTAGATATTGATGCTTTTATATGTGTTTCTATATCAGGAACGTTTAATCCTCCCTGTTTCCATGGTCTGATATGATGTATTAAAGCTATTCTGTTTCTTCTGGGAAACCATAAAAATGTTATTAGGCATGAATTTAAGTATATTCCTTTCTGGTAACAGTTGTATTGCCAAGGCTATATATATATATATATATATATATATATGATTCTGGGCAGTAAAACCATTTTTGTTAACTGTAGTCTATCTTCAAAATGTAATATTATTTTGTTACATTTGTCCATAGAGATTTTAACTGTATTGATTATATTATTGTAGTTTTTTTAGACTAATTCATTATTATCCTTGCATAACTCAATTCCTAGATATTTTAAGGTACATTATTGTTTCCCTATGATGTGATCCCGCTTAGTCTGCAGTTCTTTTTTTATATTTAAAAATAAAAATTTTGATTTTGATTTATTGAAATGGAGTCCTGAAGCCATGTGAAATTTGTCAATTAATATATCTAATTCTTCTAATGTCTCTTTGTATTAGATAATGTTAGTAATATGTCATCAGCAAATAGCATTACTTTAGAATTGTATTGTTTTTAAACATCTATTCCTTTGATTTTTATATTGTTACGAATTGAATCTGCCAATATTTCAATAGTCAGAGGAAATAGAATGGGTGACATGGGACATCCTTGTTTAGTGCTTTTTGTTATATGTATAGATTCAGAGGTAAAATGACCTAACTTGGCATACGCTAAATTATTTCTATATATATTCTTTAGGAGATGAAGAAAAGATGCAGGAAATTCAAATAGCATTAGGATTTTGAATAAATAGTCCCAATTTAGGAAATCAAAGGCTTTCTCTATATCTAAGCCAGTTATGAGTGTTTCTTTATTTTCTTTATTAACATAATCTATAAGAGAAATTATCCTTTTAATATTGTCATGTGTGTGTCTATGATATATAAATCCAGTTTGATCATTATTTATTGTTTTGGACAGTGGCATTTTCATTCTGTTAGTTAATATTGTCATAAATATCTTATAGCCATTATTTAATAATGATATAGGTCTATATGAGGTACAGAGGTTTGGGGATTTGTTTTCCTTTAGGATTGGTGTGATTAAGGAATATCTGCAAGAGGGTGGTGTTAAAGCTTGTGACTGAATTTCTAATAGAGTTTTAGGGAAGAAGGATAGCATCTTTGAAGGACAAAGTTTATTTATTTCCATAATTATGCCATCTACACCTGGAGCTTTATTATTTTTACGGTCTTTTATTGTATCTGTAATTTCTTTGTAGGATATGGGTGCTTGAAGATCTAGTTTTAATTTTTCTGGCTGTTTTTATATTAGGACATTTTCATATAGATTTAATTGATCTATACGTATATTTTATTTTTGGAAATGTTCCATACAGTGATTTCTATAGGCATCAAGAAGGTCAACTATATCTGAGACATTTTCCCTTTCTTTTCATGGAAGACACTTTTAATGTTATTAGCTTTTGATTGTATTTTGATTCTTCTGGATAAATTATGTAGATATTTAGAGAAGTGGCCAGGGTATTAATTTTTTGTTTTTCTAAAACTAAACTAGTTTTATATGCTAGAATGTCATTGTATTCATTGTTTAATACTTCTACTTTCTTTTTCATCTCCAAATGATTTTGATTTTTTTCAGCTTTTACTGACAAAAGTTTGGATTGTAGATCCTTCCGCCCCTATAGTGCCTTTTTCAGGCAAGGTTCAAATGACAAATTCACCACCGTAACAAGAACAGGAAAGCAAAAACTGAGGGTAATGCTACTCAATGCTAGAAGTCTAAATCTCAAAATGCACTCACTTGAGGCACTCCTTAAAATGGAGAACATCGATATCTGTAAAGTGACTGAGACCTGGTTCAAGGCTATAGAGAGCACCCCTGCATTACCAGGCTATAACTCATGCCACAATTTTCGGCCATCTAACCTGGACCAGAACACCAAAGGTGGAGGTGTGTCCATATTCATTAAGAATATCCACACCTCCAGGCTAGTTGAGCAGCATAATGCATTATCCAAGTGCAACTAACTCTGGGCAAAACTGCAATCCAAACTGTACCTTGCTACAGATCCCCCACCATGCCCCAGGATTCCCACTCCTTTATTCTTGATATACTGGAAAATATTAGGGTTCAACCAAACACCCTAATAATGGGAAATTTCAACAACCCAACCATTAACTGGGAAAACTACTCCTGTACCAACTCCTTCACTCAAAGATTTCTGGAATTCATAAACTCCAATGCCCTGGATCAACTTATCCACACCCCCACCAGGGGCAGCAATATCCTAGACCTAGTCATTACCAGCATGAGTGACTGGTATTCCACACCTGAAGTCAACTCCTCATTGGTCAGATCCGACCATAACCCAATCCCCTAGATATCTGCATCCCACCTCCACCCACCATTAAGGAAACCATGGTAAAAAATGTCTCCAATGCCAACTTCATGCTTCTTAAGACAGAACTGGTGAACTTTATGACACCCATGCAGATGGACAATAGATTTACAACTGCTGAATCCTACACAAATGCACTCTATAAGCACTTACACAAGTGCATGGATCATGCTATCCCAAACAGAACCAAGACGCTATCCTTCAAAAAAAGGAAGTGAATCTGGTGGTCCCCTGGCATAACCAAACTCTACAGCAGAAGGGAGAAACTGTTGCAAAAGAGAGTAAAATCCCATGAGTGGTGGAGCTCCCTGGTCAGCTTCAGTAAGAAGCTGAGATCTCTTATAAGATCCTCCAAAGCTAGCTACAAAAACAAAATCGCCACTGATTCTAAGGGCAACCACAAAGCATTCTATAGATATGTCAAGAATCTCCATGGCAACACCCAGATCTGCTCTGAGTTACAGCACAATGGCATGAAAATTACAGAACCAACTGATATTGCCAAAATCCTGGCAGATAGGTTCATTGCTAACTTAACTCCCTCTCATCCCCTAAAGGGCCCATATCTATATAGGGAAGAATGCAGAGTCCCTGTAATCACATCTATGCAGGTAAAAGCTGCACTCTCTAAAACCAGAAACACAGCATCCATGGGACTGGACAACATCCCAGGTTGCATTTTACATGAACTTTAGAACAAACTGGCTCCCCACCTAAGCACCATGTTCAATCATAGTCTCACGTCAGGCTTTGTGCCCACTGAATGGCACACAGCAACAGTTATCCCACTCCACAAAGGGGGAGCCACCATTGATCCTGGGAACTATCACCCTATTAGCCTGATGAGCCTGGTCTGCAAGGCCATGGAACGTATCATTATGGAACTCATAAACAAAGACACTGGTAACCTCCAAACTCTGGACCCCACCCAGTTCAGGTTTGTGAAAGGCAGATCATGCCTTCTGAACCTGATCGACTTTCTTGAGGCAGTCACCAAAGCCATAGATGAGGGTAAGGTGGTTCACACAGCCTATATTGACCTCGCCAAGGCTTTTGATACCATCCCCCATTCTGGAATTATAGCTAAACTCATTAAACTAGGTATAAATCCCTATATCACAAGATGGGTTGCCAACTGGCTCACTGACAGAACCCATTCGTAAAAGTTGCAGACTCCAAATCTGACTTTAAACCAGTGACAAGTGGAGTACCACAGGGTTCAGTCCTGGGACCTTTCCTGTTTGGTATCTACTTCTTTGAAGTACAGGCTAACACAGAAGGCCTCTGGCTAATGAAGTTCGCAGATGACTGCAAACTAGGAGCCATAGTCGAGTCCCCAAATGATGTGAACATCCTACAGAAGGGCCTCACTGAGACAGATGCCTGTTGTCAGAGGCATGGCCTCAAGCTCAAAACCAAAAAGTGCATTGTCATCCCCTTTGGTAAAAACTCTGTACCCATAAACTACCACATAAATGGCAGTCTACTTAATGCTGATTGTGTGATAAGAGACCTTAGGACCCAGGTGGACAGTAGTCTCTCCTTTGATAATCACATTGCCACAGTAGTCAGGAAATCCTTCTATGTGGCACACTTCATCACAAAAGGGTATTACATCCAGGAAGAAAGAGGTCATTGTTCCCCTCTACTCTGCACTCTTTAGACCCATTATAGAGTACAACTCCCCTTTTGGAATGTACCTCACAAGACATCTGCAGTAGCTGGAAAGGCCACAGAAGTACCTCACAAAGAGGATTACTGGCCTCAAACAGTTACCCTACACTGACCATCTCAAAAAATTCCAGTTTTACTCTGTAGCATATCGCCTACTCTGATGAGATCTCTGCCTAACATATAAAGCTATGTTAAACCCAAAGCTGTTAGATATGCTACACCTAAATAAATCCAAATCCCTCTGAGCTACATGCTCTAGGGACCTAAACCTTGTCACCACAATAAACAGGACATGCTGGAGGGATAGATTCCTGTCCCAGAGACTTCCTATACTCTGGAACAAACTACCTATCTATATCAAACAAAGCTCCTCATTAGCACTCTTCAAGAAAAATCTTGATGATTGGATGAGAGATAGGAAATTCACCCCGGGATCACTTCTATGGCTCTGCTTGACAGGGGCACAGGAAAATAATATTCTTGGGTGTCAAAAGCCAGGGTACCGTTTGGCTAGGCTTATATAGGCCCTAGGGCCAGAAGCCTAGTACCTACCTATGAACCTATGAACCTATAAATATAAAATTCCGCTTATTATAATATTTTTTTTATCAAGAATCAACTTAATGAGCTAAACGAAGTGTTGGGAGAACATCAATATGTATGCATGTGGTTTAAAACACCCCTTTTATTACATATTTTTAAACCAAAAACTTCATTGCCAAGAATCATCTCGGAGGCTCATCAGAGCCGTAAGCATTGTCTGTCTGTCTCCGTTACCATAGCAACCTGGGAGCATCTGTTTCTGTTAGTGTGTCTGTGTACTGCATACCAGAGGCCTGTGGTGCACCAGAAGCAAAGCTTTACTTCACTGCAGCTTCAAGCCTAAATTCCTTCCCTTTCAGTGAGGCAGCAGCCAGGAAGGAACGGGTAGCAAACAGATCAAGAAAAAAAAAAAAACTCCCAACCAGCCGCCACAACAAGAGATAACACATTCTTCCAGCCTTCCCACCTCTGATTCAGCAGATGTATAAACAAACTATTCTCTGCCAAAATATCCCAAATCACAGTTTTATCCACCCACTTTCCCTGGATCCAGGCTAAAACACCAAATGTCTCGTCCTAATATACAAGCATCAGTAAACCTTGATCACAAGCCGCAAACCACAGCTTCCCAGAGACAAAAATGGCAACATACAATAGCTGCCAGACACAGCTGCATCCGCACACACACACACCATGTCAGGCTTAATCAAACAGCACTTGAAGCCATGATACCTTCCATAACTGATATTAATTATGTTTAGACAGAATAATAATGACATTTGTTCTAGCTGCCAGACACAGTTACATCCATGCACACCATATCAGGATTGATCAAACAGTACTCATAGCTGTGATACCTGCCATAATTGATATTAACTATATTTAGACAGAATAATGATGACATTTGTACTAAGAGCTTGGTACTATTATTTAACCAGGATATACATGACATTTCTAAATCATACTTTAACTGAAGAAGGCATTAGTCTCCATGACAGCATTTTTTTCAAAACACTCTACTGTTACTGCTACTATATATGATGTTAATTTGTTACACTTTATATGATGTTAATTTGTTACATTTGAGTCTGAACTCTGATGAATGGTACCTTGATGAATTAGTTAATTATTTAAATTATTATAAGTAAATCAATGAAAAATGAACAAGATAAGTATTCACTGAGTTCAAGTAGGGGAACAGAAAATTCTATGTTTGTATTATATGTTGCTTTGTTTGGCTTATATATAATGTAAATAGTAGCCCATCTTGACCTACCTTTGTTTGTGAAGAATTATTGGACTCTTTGAACATTCTGAATAAATCATTACTGTTTCTTAGTTGTTTAAGAAACCCTCCTTTTTTGAATAAAACACATGACAAGTGATGTACCATATCAGTTGATACTTTGAGAGATGTAGTTGTAAGAGTTATTCTTTTGGGGCAGCTATCTTGGAATCAGTTTTTGTTTCTTCTTTCTATCATCAGTCCAAGGATTTGTTTCTTTTATTCTTTTAAGAGTAGGGGCCATCCATTCCATTTATTCTGGGATAGACGATATGCTTTTGTTTTTCATGAATATAGTAGCTTCTTCTAAGTCATTAAAGGTTCTCATCTCATTGGAAAAAGTATTTTTTATCTTGGCTGGAAAGGCCAGCTGTGCTTTAATGTTGTTTTGTTTCAGCAGTTTTATTATTGACCAGAGTTTTTTTCTTTGTTCTAGTATTCTGGAAGAATAATCATTGTCAAACCTTATCAAGCTTTGACTGCATTTTACGGGCGATGTTCTCCAAGCAGATTTTAAGATTAGTTTCTTGTCCAGAAATAAAATAAATTTTATAACTATGGATCTAGGTGGAGTATTTGTTGAGTTAGAAGCAGTTTTCCTCAGTGCTCTATGTGCCCTTTCAATTCCAAATGAAAGTCCCTCTTTCAAGTTTAAAAATTCAGGAATCCAGGTTAAGAATTAAATAATGTCTTCTCCTTCAGTGTTTTCAGGCAGACCAAAGATCCTTATGTTGTTTCTCCTTTCCCTGTTTTCTAAGTCATCTATTTTGTTAAGCAGCCATATATTCTGTTTAAGCAGAATTTTATTTTGGAATTCTTCCTCTTTGAGTCTCCCTTCAGTGTCATTTAGAGAAGTCTCTATATTTATTTTGTATGGTGTTGCTGTAATAGTTCCTTAAGAGTATTAGTCTATTTTTGAGAATTTAATTTGAGGTTTTTCTAAGTCATTTTTAAAGCCATCCATCTTCAAAGATAGTTCCTGTTAGGTAGATGTCATCAATTACAATTCTTTTTTCAAAGCAGCATCTGGATGAGAATCCCTTGAGTTGTTCATATTCAGTGACTCAATATGTCTCCTAGTTACCTGACAGGAACATTTTTGAGTATCTCCACCAAAATTGATATTTATGTAGTTTAGTAGTTTATCTATAGATTTTTGATGTTTTAAACTTGAAAATAATAAAATGTTCCTGTATTTTTATTAAGGTGGGTGCTATTGATGCTGCTGCATTAGGCCCATTCCTGAAATAGGCCCAGATGAAAACAGACAAGAATTTTCCAGAAGCTGAACAGTTTTCATTTGCTATATTAACCTCAAAATAATTCTTAGAATGAAATTTGGAGTCTGACTTTCGGACACCTATACACATCATTACTTATTATACAGCTACTATTATTCTTTGCGCTGTGACGTAACTATAACGTCGTTGTGTTTATTGTTAACTGAAGATTTCAAGTTAATGCTATCAATTTTACATTAAACAGTTTACTTTGTGATATCTTTCATACTGTTTCACGCATGCTTGCTATGGCGTCTCAACTCAGTGGATGGGATAAAGCGAAAAAGAAAAGGAAAGAAGCAGCAGAACAAGAAAAGCTTTTGGTGAAAATTCCAAAATTGAGTTCATACTTTGGAGTATGAGCATCTTCGTTTCAATCGTCTGCATCAGATGGGATTGCGAGTTTGAGTGCTCCTGAAGACCAGGCCAAGCAAGATGAACCTGTGGAGACAAGAGAGAATAAAGAGTGGGAAAGTTCAGCGGAGAGAGAAGAGGTGAAAGGAGATGCTATCGCTGATGCACTAGCGCCGATGCTGGTGGCTTTCACCAATGATTTGGTGAAATTGATGCTGATACTCGAGAATATTGGGCCAAGAAAGGTCTAAAAGACTGTCAACACACTGAATCAAAGTTTGAGGAGAGTGCCAGATGATACACAAGCGAGTCGTTCCCAACATCAATGCACAAAGACCTTCTTCGTGTGTACGCATCCATTCAATGGTGAAAAATCCTGTAGACAATGGTTGTGCTACTCACCATTGACAGGGAAGGTGTTCTGCTATGCATGCAAGTTGTTCGGTGGCAGTGCTGTTCAAGCGACCAAGTTCATTTCTGGTGGTTTTGACAACTGGAGGGCAGGCAAATCCAGAATAAAAATGCATGAAAGCAGCGATGGTCATCATGAGGCTATGTTGTCTTTTGTGAGCCAACAGAGGGAGGCTGGTCGTGTTGGCTACTCAACCACCAAACAGGTGAAGGAAGAGAGGTATTACTGGTGCCAGATTCTGAAGTGGCTCATTGATGTTCTGATATTCCTAGCTGAGGGTGGTCTTGCTATAAGGGGCGCGGATGAGATCATAGGTTCCGCTCATAATGACAACTACCTTGGCATCATTGAGTTGTTGGCGGAGTATGATACTCTGCTGGCTAGCCATATTAGAAAGTGTGGGAACCGTGGGAAAGGTCACGTTTCCTATTTGTCATCCACAATTTGTGAGGAACTGGTGAAGCTCATGGGACAAAAGGTGCAGGACACCATCCTGAAAGAAGCCAAGGAGACAAAGTATTTCTCTGTCTCAATTGACTTGACACCTGACGTATCACGCCTTGATCAGCTAACGATTGTTATCCAGTACTTTTTGTCATCGGGCCCAGGTGAACGGTTCCTGACATTCATGCCTATGATGATGAGACACATGGCGGAGCAGATAGCTAGCATACTTCTGATCATTCTGAAGGAAAAAGGCTTGGATATTGCTAACTGCAGAGGTCAGTCGTATGACAATGCATCAAACATGTCAGGACGGTACAATGGTGTCCAGGCAGTTGTGAGGTGAGAATGTAAATACACCGCTTTTATTCCATGCTGCAACCACAGCCTAAAGCTGGTAGGAGATCAGGCTGTTGAAAGCTGTGGTGGCTGTATCAGGTTTTTCAATTTTTGTCAATGGAATATATGTATTCCTGTCTGACTCAACATACCACTGGCAGCGACCAAAGAATTGCTGTACACTGACGCTCAAGGGTTTGCCTGAAACCCGATGGTGTGAACATGCAGATGCTGTCAAAGCACTGGTAGAAGGGTGGAAGAGCATTCAGGAAGTCCTGGATGAGCTTGCGCCAGATAAGGAGCAGAAGGCAAATACGAGAAATCAGGCAGAGGGATTTTTGCTCAGGATGGACGAACTTGAGACAGCAGTTATGGCGACTGCCTGGAACAATATCCTTGGCATCTCAACAGTACGAGCATTAGCCTCCAAGATCCTACAGTCAGCCTGAATACGGCAACTGGCTTGATGGCATCACTAGTTGACACAGTTCAATTTGCATGGGACAGATTTGACGTGTACAAGCAGATGGCAACCGAAAAGGTTCAACACGGTGAATACAAGGCTGAGCAGCGTCGAGGCTGTAAGTGAAAGTGAATGCCTGATGGAGCTGCAAACAAAGCAGACCTCTGCCCAAGGGAAACATTCAAAACTCAGACATATCTAGTCATGATCGACAGTCTGTTAGCTGAACTGGAAAAGTGGATGAAGGCGTATGATGATATTTGTGAAACATTCAGATTTCTCTCGGAGCTAACGTCATTTAGCATTGAGCAGATCGAGGACAAAGCTAAGAATCTCATTTCCACATATCCAGATGACTTGGAAGACACACTGGTGGCTGAGCTGATACAGTATGCTACATTTATGCGCACTCAGAAACTGTGAACGAATCAGCAGAGCTTACCATGTACAAGCTTTTGTCATCATTGAATCTTTCTCAGAGATTTCCAAACCTGGAGATTGTGTTGCGCATCTATCTGTGCATAATGGTGTCCAATGCCTCCGGCGAGCAGAGCTTCTCAAAGTTGGGAATAGGCAAAGGAGAGCTGCGGTCCTCAATGGGGCAGGAAAGGCTAAGCATGCTGGCACTTATAAGCATTGAGCATGAGCTGCTGTGCAGCCTTGACGCCTTGACTTCACTGACACGATCGAAGATTTCACACTTGCTAAGGCTCAAAAAACAGCAATATAAGTAAGCAGCATTAGTGCAGTAGTAAGAGTGACAATATGCCTAGGTAGGCTAAGTTGATCTGGTTTAGCCTTTTCTGCATTAAGTGCACTTTTCAGACAATTGCTATTGAATGTTGATGTTACATAGCTTGATGTTAATCTTGAGTTGTTACGATAATACGTCAACATGTCTTTATTATTATTCATGTTCAGTAAAGGCTGTCTGGTTGTGTCGCAAGCAATTAAGGCTTCTTGGTCAGTCGAGTGCGCATGTATGGTGAGTGTCAAATGCACATGCACCAATGCCTAGAAAAAATAGGCCCTTTTTGTGCTGCAGCATCAGGCCCAATTTGGTCTTGATACTAGTTTATGGAGCTCTCAAAATTCACTACTCTCAGTTGGCCATCTAGTCTTGTCCCCCCAACTCACCTATTCTGCGTGGGGAGGGTGGGAGCGCAATTTGTGATTTGTCACTCCTCTTTTAGTAGTAGCAGTAGTGCAATAATTGCTAGACAGAAGTGTCACTGCATATGGCAAGCAGAGCAGGAGTTCAGTGACACTAAGTGAAGCTGCAGAGATGTGTGTGTCATTGATCATTCTGCTCATTTAGGGCATGACAAAAACTATCTGTCACACACAACATTTATATGATGCTGCTGGATGTTCTGTGTGTTTCCACTACCTCTTCCCAATCTTTCTACATCTAAGAGAGTTCCATCTCCAGGGGGGCAGTATTATGTAAAAAGTTAAGAGCAGCTGTAACAAAAAAGTACTGCAGATAGTCAGCTGCTAAGGGAGGGGGTGAAAAAATATTAACTAAATGAATTTGGAAACAATGCTCATGGACTCCTGCTTAGAATATATAAACTCATTCCTCAAATCATAAAACATTGTGCCTGCTGTCCTGTTTCCCCACAAATATACTATACAACCTCATTCAGCATTGTGTAAGTAGAAACAGCTGCAATGTTAAAACTAGACTTAACAACAAAGAGTACATTCAGTACAATACTAAACAGAAACCACTGATAAATTAGCCCCCCCCCCGATATCCAATGTCCCTCTGAATGAAAACTTTTATGATACTTTTTTTTTTTGGAAACAAGTCTGTTACACATCTAACTAGGCTAAAAGTATGATACATCTCCTATATTTATGAGCTACAAAATGTCCTTGCACTCCCCAGAATTATTACAGGCACCTCCTTAAAAAGTCTTTAACTCATACAGCCTCTTGGCATGTCATCTGAAAAAAATTATTCCTCTAAACTAGTGCTATTCCTTCTCCTTGGGGGTGAAGTGACTAACATTATTGTCATCACTATGCACCAGTATTATTTTAAAAGGATGTTACTTCCACTCAATATATCTTCTCACTACGTTGTTAACATGTATTGAATTGTCACATGAAGGCAAGACCAGAGGAACACTAGTCTCAGGAGAAAGTACACAAAAAAGATGTGCAAATCCTGAAACCCTACAGTCCCATGCTTGCTCATTTTGGAGTCTGATATTTTGCTTTGACTTATTCCACTTCTCATTGGCTCTCCCCTCCTCATCCACTGTATGATGGCTTCACTTTCATTGCATCTGCAGACTGAATGCTCCACCTAGAATTCCTTCCATCCTTCCCAGGACTGAGAGACCTCTGGTTTATTTCCTATCTACTTTTGTAGACACCGCCTTTCCCTAAGTCTTCAGCAATCTATCCTAAACGCTGTACTATCTTAAAAAGATGAACGACCTCTAAAGGAATCATAATTTGTAGTGTCCTGTGCTATGGGTCACTCTGCATGATCACCTGCTGGTCTTCCAAGCTTTGCCAGTTAACTGGCACTGTCTGTCTTATCTGTTTGGTAGTCAAAGGAACTGGTGGGATAGCATCACCAAATTAAAGGCTTCTCCCTCCCTGTCTGCATTTTTCATTTATTTGAGCATTGGTTATCTGCAGAAATGTTCAGCCATCCCTCCACTTCTAGGTAAAGCTGACATTATTTAAATATTACTGCCCGATTGCAATACCTTTTTCTTAATGCACCCCATAACATTAGAGAATCACTAAAGTAAGCTTTGGCTGAGTCTTTTGGCTTTTCCCAGTTAGGGGTCAACACAGCAGATCAACAGTCAGCAGAGTGATTGGCAGTGAAGTTTTTATGGTGTCGAGTTGCCAGCCTGGTGTTCAACCTTCATGGAAGGCACATAACACACACACACACGCACGCGCACACACACACACACACACACACACACACACACACACACACACACACACACACACCTGCATGTCTTTAAAACTCACTCAACTGCAGGGAGGACATGCAGACTCCACACAGGAGGCACTCCAGCCAAGAATCAAACTGGAGAACCTCTTACTGTGAGGTGACAAGGTTAACCCCTGCTCCTCATTAACAGCTTACTGCCAGTCCATCCAGAAATTAGCTTTTATTTACTGTAACAAATTTTAATACCCACAGCTTTGTTTTGTGGCTGTAAAATTTTATTACAAGATGCCTTGTCCTTATCTCCCAACCCTATAATCTCCATCAATATTTAAATGAAGGTCTACAGACCACTCAGGTAAAGACCCTAGTCAGGCTTCCATGTATACATCTAGTTCATCCCCCAATCATTACATTCCCTGGGACTGGTTACCTTCAGATTATCACATCTTTCATCAATTTTGCAAGACAATTTCATTTATTCCTATATTAATTACTTCAGATCATATTTTACTGGCTTCTCAGTCAATGGAATTAATTCATTCACTGTTCTGTTGAATTTTGCCTGTGTCCATAGCTATATTTAAGTTAAGCTTGTCGATCTTTGTGCAGGCATCCTGCCACTTTCCTCAGGCTGGCTTCCTTGTGTGTTAGTTCATCTAGTTTTTTCAAAATTTTATTTCGGTTTTCCTCCATTGCTGTGATTAGCCTATAAGATGCTCCATGGACACCATGATAAACAGGGAGTTTGGGAGTGTTTTTATTAAAACAAGCAAAATTTAGCCTGACCTATGACTGCTTTATTTAGTAGGTCACAGCACAAAGCTACAGACTCATTCTGTCATCTTAATCAGGTTTCAAGAAAAACCCTTTAAACGTAGTTCATGGTGCAAGAAATGGACTCCGCTTACATGCATGCTTACAGGTCTGGATTTTAGAGGAAGTGTACCATTAATTAAATACTCAAGTTTATACCTAGATAAGTTACTTATGTACCCTAACCACATTGAAAACATCAGAAACAAGATCAGTTCTCTTTTGTGATGGTCCTAGAACAAAATCTCCATTTTTCTCCTGACCAAATATTGCTGCAACAGGCAAAGGAGTCCTCCTTACTCAACTTGAATACAGGCTCCTTATCATAGCCACAGTCACTAAAAAAATTCATCCACTCAACAGTCCATTGAAAACCACTTCTGCCGATTAATTTCCAAGCCCCCCCCCCCTCCAGACCACCAGTACACCACCTTCTCCAAAATGAAATGCTCTCAGTCACCTACAGAGTTGAGCTATTCCTAGGGTCTCTTCTTTTTCATCTACATCAAACAGGTGCCTTTCTACCTCTTGATGACAAACTTAATAAAACTACCCCCTACATACTCCATAACTTCCTCATTGCAGACATCCTTAACTAAATTGCAGTGTATAGACCACTCCTTCTCCATTCTTGCATCCAAACCTTGACAATCCCTCCCCCCACCTTAAAGAAATCTCCTCTTTTCCTACTTTCAGAACACAGCTTAAAACACACTTTCCTCAGATATCTGACTGCAAGTGCTTTTCCACTGGACACATAGCTTCATAGGTTGGTACTAGGCTATAGGCTCTAGGGCCTGTACAAGCCTAGCCATAACAATTCCCTGGCTATTTCTTAGACATTGTCTAATTCTTCTCTCACCTACATCACCTCTTCCTGTACCATCTGTTCTCACCTGCCGCTTACCTCCCATATTTACTACTAAAATCACTCCACATTTATTTTTCTCCTCTGTTAATAATATTTGCTCACTGCTTTAATTGTCTGCTGGACTCTGTACCTTCTTTGATTACACTGTTTGTGAATTAGGGCTCACTGCTTTAATTGTCTGCTGGACTCTGCACCTTCTTTGATTACTCTGTTTGTGAATTAGGTTTGTTTTATTCATTTATGTATGTATGTATTTGTTTGTTTATTTATTTTGTGAATTCCTTCTCTTGGGATGTGTCTGTAAATGTTCTGTTGTGATCAGAGTACTACCCCAGTAAAGAAACTAAATGAATGAATGAATAAATAAACAAATACATACAGTTCATTACCATGTCCTATGTGGGAATGATACAAGCCCTGTCAATGCTTTTGATACAGCATCACTAACTCAGAAAAGAAACCTAATATGACAAAATAATGACAGCTAGTGCCAATTAATATATGGTCTGATAATACAAAAACTGCAGGCATTATGATTAATTTATAAAAAAGATTAATGACAAAATGTAGCCAGAATTCAACACACCGATCATGGTTATGTACATGCTTTTGCTAAATTTATTCTTTCCTTGTCATCCTACCTGTAAGGTTAATTTTGTTTTTTCTAGCTTACAAATAGATGTGTATTTTCAAATGTATTTGTTTTGTTTGTGAAAATTACGAATAGCATTAAATTTTCTGCATTCTGTACTATCATATCTAAGACTAAACTGTCATAAACAATAATGTGGCATGGTTTATAAAGTAGAAGGGTTAATGCATCTAGAAAGAGCTGTAGGGATGTAGAATGTTATAGTTACATGTCTAAGAAACCAAGCATACATAAGTATGTGTGTGTGTATATGCATAGATACACACACACACACACACACACGTGTGTGTGTGTGTGTGTGTGTGTGTGTCTGTCTGTATATACTTCTGCTATCTATCTATATGTGTGTGTGTGTGTGTGTGTGTGTGTGTGTGTGTGTGTGTGTGTGTGTGTGTGTGTATATGAGTGTGTATATTTTTATTTCTTCCTGAAAGAACAAAGGAGTAACTATGAATAAGTAACAGAACTGCATGATAGCCAGAGGGAGAGATTAATAAGGCATCTACCCTCTGTTCCTATGGAAATGGATATCTTTTAATATAACCTCAGCCTCTTTAATCCTTTTATTTCAATCTAAATATTCATTAGGGAATGCAATTAAGAAGACATTTAGACACCATCCAGAGAATATTTCATGTAGCATTCTGCTGTCATAGTAATTTAAGTCTGCGTGATCTGAAAGAAATTACTGACATATTAGGATATGCTGTATGAAGTGTAAGGGCAGCATTGATAACAAGTTACCTTGAAAGTGAGCTGTCATATGCTCTGTGAGTATAATGGCTGACATTTAAATTCCCATGCAAAGTTTATAGAATGGCATGATGGAATTCTGAAGAAAAACTTTCCATTGTTCTCCGTGAGGAGAATTCATGAAAACACAAATCTTGGTATGCCCATAAAGGGGGATTATGGTTAAGTATCAGATGTTAATTTACTTTTCAGGGAGTTGATACTGCACAATGAATGTAGTTTACACAGGAGTTCAATACTGGGATCATAAGGGTGAATGTGGAAAAATAAGGGTAACAGTGTTTAAAGGGCAGACACTGAATGGATATAAATCAGGTCTCAGAGCTTGGGACAAATTTTTTAATGTTGTTTAAGCATTGTAGTGAATAGATATAGGAAAACGTATGTATTTGTGTGGAGTACATTAGGATTTGCAATAACACATATGCTATATTGTATCTAGGCAAATGACAAGCATGTTGGAGAAAACTAAAGAATGTTAAAATACACAGCTCTTACTCAGTGTAAAAACATTTATGAGTATTCTTCTTCTACTTCTTCTTTCGACTTTTCCTGGTTAGGGGTCACCACAGCAGATCACCTGTCCACTCATGACTGGCAGTGGAGTTTTACAGTGTTGAGTTGCCAGCCCTGCACCCAACCTACCAAAGAAGGCAAACACACCCATGCACTCACACCTAGGGCCAATTTAGAGTGACCAGTCCACCTACAGCATGTCTTTGGGATGTGGGAGGAAACTGGAACACCCGGAGGAAACCCAAGTGACCACAGGGAGGACATGCAGACTCCACAAAGAAGGCACTCCAGCCAAGGATCAAACCAGAGAACCTCTTGCTGTGTGGCGGCAACACTAACCGCTGCACCACCGCGGCCACCCCAAAAACATTTATGAGTATACTCTGCTAAAATAGACAAAATAAGACGTAATGTTGTCTTTAAAATGGCTGTTGTGATAGCTCTGTTAGACCCATCAGCAGTACAGAAGAAAAACAATGGCATTATCCATACTGTTAGAATTATTAGTGTGCCAGCTTTTGAGAGATCAAAGTCTACACTTCATGTCAGCACTCAGTCACAAAACAGAGGTAGCATTCCTAAGATATGATTACTTCAAGAACTATATTTTAGCACAAAACCATCTAACAGGCAAGGCTGAGATTACCTATTTGATTTATATTATATTATATTATATTATATTATATTATATTATATTATATTTATGAAGAAGCATGAGATTTGATTTTTGAATACTATGGCATTTAAGACAAATGGCATAAATGAACATGGAGGTCACTTCTGTAAGTAGAACTATACGATAAACCATAAGTAAAAGCTCTAAAAATCATGGGGGGGGGGGGGTGATTCTGATATGACTTTGTGTTTGCACTGTGAATCTGTTTTTTGTAAACTTTGTGTGTGTGTGTGTGTGTGTGTGTGTGTGCGCGCGCACACGTGTGTTTCTTGATAAAACCTGATTTTACTAATTATCAAGGATCTCCATAACTGGCCAATTCAACCATCAAGCAAACTGAATTTAAAGTAAAAGGGTCAGGGAAACTTTGGTCTGCAAGTTCATAGAACTGAAATAAACTAGGCAACCATGCTTTTCTTCTGTTTGTGATGCCATATACACAGATTTTTTTTATGAAACCAGATTTATGATATATGGGATGAGAGCTTCAGAGACTACAAACTAAAGCTATTTGTGAATAGTAGGGTAGTAGGTGAGTAAACGTAAAAAATAAAACCCACATAGTTGGGGAAGAAAATCATTTAAATATTTGGTATATGACATCTGAGGAAGAGAAAAGCAAAACATGAAATTGTGTTTTTTTTCATGGCACTAGCTGTTTCTAACAGCACGGACAGGAGGAACTACAAAAGATGTGTATGTTGGCCTATTATCTTTCTGCAGCAATATCATCAGTACTTCGATAAAATATGCTTAGCAGGGGAAGGCGAAAGAGTCACTTTCATACCAATTAATGTGCTCAGAACCAAATGTCATTATACCAGGTTTGAAGCAGTGAGACTTTTAGGTTCATAGGTTCATAAGTAGGTACTAGGCTATCTGCCCAAGGGCATTTATAAGCCTAGCCAGAGTGTGTTGGCTTTTGCCCCCCCCCATTAATTAATGAACTGATCATCTGTCAAGCAAAGCCAATGAAGTGATCCCAGGGGTGTATTTTCTGTTACCCATCCACTTGTCAACCTTTCTCTTGAAGAGTGTTAGTGAGGGGCTCTGCCTGATGTAATTTGGAATTTTGTTCCAAAGCATGGGGAGTGTCTGTGACAGGAATCTATCCCTCCAGCATGTTCTATTTATTGTTGTGGCGAGGTTTAGCTCACTAGAGCATGTGGCTCACAGTGACTTGGATTTCTTTAGGCGGAGCATGTCCATCAATTCTGAATTGGACATGGCTTTGTAAGTCAGGCAGAGATCACCTCTGAGTAAGCGATATGCCATTGAGTACAGCCAGAGTTTTTTCAGTCGGGCTGCAAAGGCCATATGTTTGAGGCCAGTAATCCTCTTGGTGAGTTACTTTTGTGGTCTTTCCAGCTGTTGGAAGTGTCTTGTGAGGTACATCCCAAATGGAGCATTGTACATTATGATGGGTCTAATAAGTGATGAGTAGAGGGGCACTATAAACTCTTTATTTCTAGATGCAAACCCTTTAGTAATTAGATGGGCCACATAGAAGGATTTGCTAACTACTTTGGCAATATGATTGTCAAAGGAGAGATTACTATCTACCTGGGTCCCCAGATCTCTTATTACCTCTTCTGTATTAAGGGGGCTGCCACCTATGTGGTAATTCATGGGTGTTTTGTTTTTCCCAAATGGGATGACTATGCATTTTTTGGCATTTAGCTTGAGGCCATGACTTTGACACCAGGTGTCCATCTCAGTAAGGCCCTTTTGGAACATGTCTGTGTCAGCCGAAGAGTCAATTATGGCTCCCAGTTTGCAGTCATCGGTGAATTTGGTTAGCCATAGTCCTCCTGTGTTTGCCTGTACTTCTGAGAAGTATATGCCAAACAGTAGGGGTCCCAGGATTGAGCCTTGTGTGACACCACTTGTAACTGGTTTAGTCGGACCTGGAGCCCATTATTCTTACCGTGTGAGTTCTGTCTGTAAACCAGTTGGCAACCCATCTCATGACGTAGGGGTTTATGTTTGGGCTGGTGAGTTTTTCTGTAATACCCGAAGTGGGGAATGGTGTTGAAAGCCTTGGTGAGGTCAAGCTAAGCTGTGTGAACCACCTTTCCCTCATCTATGGCCTTGGTGACTGTTTCAAAGAAGTCAACCAGGTTTAGTAGGAATGATCTGATCTTAACAAAGCTGAACTGGGTTGGGCCAAGTGTTTGGAGGTTCCCAATGTCTTTGTTAATGAGTTCCATGATGATGCACAATAGCCTTGCAGACCAGGCTAGTCAGGCTTATGGGGAGATAGTTACCAGGGTCAGTTGTGGCCCCTCCTTTGTGGAGAGGAATAACCATTGCTGTGCACCATTCTATGGGCACGTAGCCTGTAGAGAGGCTGAGGATGAACAGCATGTTTAGGTGGGGAGTTAGTTTGTTCTGTAGTTCATGCAAGACGCAGCCTGGGACACCATCTGGTCTCATTGACGCTGTGTTTTTGGCTTTTGAAAGGGCTGTTTTCACCTGTGCATCTGTGATTTTTGGGACACTACACTTTTCCAGTATTGTGGGCCCTTTTAGAGGTGAGAGGGGGGGTGAAGTTTGCACTGAATCTATCTGCCAGGATATTGGCAATATCAGTAGGTTCAGTATATTTTGTGCTATTTTGCATTAGTTCAGTGCATATCTGTGAGTTGCCACTTAGATTCTTAACATAGCTAAAGAAGGCTTTGTGGTTATGTTTTGAATCCTTGGCTATTTTTCTTTCAAAGTTAGCCTTGGATGATTTCATGAGGGACCTTAGTTTCTTACTGATACTGATCAGGGATGTCTTTCCTTCTTGGGATTTGCTTTTTTTTCTGAACTAGTTTCCTCCTTCTATTGTATAGCCTGTTTATTGCAGGGGTCCACAAACTGGTTTCCTTTTTTTAGAGGAGTGAGTCTTGTTTTTTTCTAAGGATGGCACGATCCATGCATCCTTGTAGGTGCTCATAGAGTGCATTTGTAAAGGTTACTGCATCTTGGGCAGCATTATCCTTTAGCGTGGGGGCTGTGAAACTTACCACCTCTGTCTAAAGTAAGGTAAAGTTTGCTTTAGAAAAGTTTTTTACTGTGGTTTCCTTAGTTGGGGGTGGTGGTGGGGTGTGGACATCCAGACTGATTAGTTTATGGTCTGATCTAAACAGTGACGGGTTGACCTCCGGTGTGGAACACCTGTCGCCCATGTTGGTGATGACCAGGTCTAATATGTTTTCATCTCTGGTAGGGGAGTTTACCAGCTGATCCAGGGCATTTGAGTTGATGAATTCCAGGAAGCGCTGGGCATGGGAATTTGTACTCGAGTAGTTTTCCCAGTGAATGGCAGGGTAATTAAAATCACTCAATATTAGGGTGTTCGGTAGGACCTTCATGTTTTCCAGTATCTCCAGAAAGGTGGAGTGGTGGTCCTGGGTCATGGAGGGTGATCTGTAGCAGGCCATAATTTGCATTGCAGATTTGCCCGATGTTAGTTGCACATGCATGATCTCAGAGGTATCATGCTGCGCCACTAACCTGGAGGTGTAGATATCCTTGATGAATATGGACACACCCCCTCCTTTTATGTTTTGGTTCGTGTTCTGTGGACAAAACGTGTGGTATGAGTTGTAGCCCGGTAGTGCTGGGGTGCACTCTGGAGCCTTGAACCAGGTTTCAGTTACTGCACAGATGTCAATGTTCTCCATACTCAGGAGGGCTTTGAGCATGTGCATTTTGAGATTTAAACTCCTGGCATTGAGTAGCATAACCCTTAGTTTCTTTTTAATTGTGCTGTTTACGGAGGTGGGTTTGACTTTTGAGCCTTGCCTAAAAAAGGCACTATGGGGGCAGCAAGAGCCTTGGACAGTATTCGAAAGCCTAGGCGTGACAGGTGCAAGCCATCTCTTGCAAAGCAATGCGGCTTGTCAAGCATGTCGTCTCAGGCTGACAGTCACTGGATCCCCTTTGAATGACACCAGAAGCTTAGCCAATTGTTGAAATTGATAATTTTTTTCTTTATACTGAGGTATCATTCTTGGTGAAGGCAGGATGCTACTCAGGGTCAGGGTCATAACAGTCTGGGCTGCATGATCAGAAAGCTCTTCCATGTCTCTTTTCATGTAGTCCAGGGAGGTACATCTCAGGTCATTCACACCAACATGAACAATGACAGAGTCATATTTGTACTTCTTCTAGAGTGACCGGAGTGCTTGTGTTATGTGGTGGATTCTGGCTCCCGACAGGCAGCTAACAGTAACTTTCTGCTTGTCCATCCTAGTGAGTGGGATGCCACTGTGCCTGACTATAGAGTCACCTATTACTAGTGTGTTAGGTATGTTATTTTGCCTTAAGGGCTGTGATTGTGCGGCACATTGATTTTGTGTTTTATGTGTTGTCTGGTTTGTGACGGGAAGTGCAGGTTATTTGGGTGTCTGCTTTGGAGGTCCCTGATGCATTTGCAGGTTTTTATTTAGAGCCTCGGAGTATGATTTTGTGTATTTATCTGTATTTTTTGCCAGTGCTGTTTTAGTAGGTCTCTGTGTGGCTGGAGGTGTGGTGCAAGTGTTAACCTTCTCTTCTTGACTGTTCCAGTCTTGGGTGGAGACAGCTTAGCTTCCAGTTTGGCTGTATAATTGCATCTCTCACATATGTTAGTGTTTTGTGGTAGGAGGAGAGGGCTGTCTCTGTACATGAGGCAGTTGTAACATTGCCTCAGGATACCCAGCTTCACCAGCTGGACTGGAGAGTGCACCTGAAGTTGCCCTTTGGTCATGCCTGAATAGTAGGGTGAGCTGCTTAGTCGCTTGGTTGGTGAGGGGTGAATAAAGAGCCTTGCCCTTCTGGGCAATCAGTGTCAGGGTATATTAGTGCTTGCTATTAGGTCTGAGCAAGTGCTGGGCTGTAAAATGCTTTTTGAGTTCTTAGTTTGAGAGTTAGACTAGTTTCAAGGGAAAAAACTGAAGAGGAGACTTAGTGGAGCAGGGAATAATTTAACCGTAGCTAACCGGCACTGCCCGGTGCGCAAAACCAAGCAAACGCGGTTTTTATAGTAGAAAAATGAAAGAGATAGAAATTAGCCCAAAATGGCGATTAAACTACTAATTTCTGGGCTGGAACCACTCTTCCAGGGACAGATAGGTTGCTCAAAGCTCCCCTCTCTCTCAGGTGAACAGAGAAACTTCCTTCTATCCAAGTAAGGTATGGGCAACTCAGAAACTAGTATCACAGCCCTGAATTCAGCACCAGCCTGAAAACTGGACTATACTAGCATAGAAAGGCGGGAAACAAGGAATTGTTTTGTTTTTTTTTTGCTTTTTTTTTTAAAAGATAAGGCAAAAACAGTAAAAAATACACTTAAAACAGCTTTAAACGACCACAAACGATCAGAAAAGGCTATCGTACTTTAGTGTGTAGCCTACAACAGTTAAACAAATTATTAAAAAAAACAACTTTTTAAAAGCGCAGGCAGTCAAATAAGTACAATATGTGAAAAAAAAACAAGCTTTTCAATCACAATAAAAGCTGGAATATCTGTGTTTAGGTGGAAAACAGTTAAGTACAGCAAGAAAGTACAGAAAACTGATACTTAATCACTCCAAAGTCTCTCTTCTAAGCTAGAAGGCTTGTATCAGTTTAAGGCTTTCTAGTGCTACCCAGTAGGTTAGTTACAAGTGCAGATGTGGTCTTTTAAACCAGAAAGTTGAAAGAGATGGACAAACTGTCCAAATGGTCAATAAACTACAATTTCTGGGCCAAGAACCTCTCCTCTCATGGTAGACAGGCTACCTAGTGCTTACCTCTCTCATTGATAAGCTAGAAGGCTTTCTTCCAACACAGAAAGGCTTGTGGGGCTCAGAAGCTTACCAACAGTCCTAGATACAGCAACTCTGTATCTGGACTTGGCTAGTTACAGGAAAGGTAGGAAACAAGCACAAGTGCAGCTTTTAAACCAGAACATTGAAAGAGATTTAAAAAACTGCCCAAACGGCTAATAGCTACGATTTCTGGGCCAGGAACCACTCCTCTTGTGGTAGATAGGCTACCTATTGTTTACCACTCCCACTGATAAGCTAGAAGGCTTCCCTCCAACACGGAAATGCTTGGGGTGCTCAGAAGCTTACAAAGAGTCCTGGAAACAGCAAATCTGTACCTGGACTAGACTAGTTACAGTAAGGGTGGGGAACAAGTACAAATGTAGACTTTTAAGCCAGCAAGTTGAAAGAGATGGAAAACTGCCCAAACGGCCAAATAAACTACAATTTCTGGGTTAAAACTCACTCTTCCAGTGGAGGATAGGCTACCTAGTGCTTACCACTCCCACTGATAAGCTAGGAGGCTTTCCTCCAACACAGAAAGGCTTGGGGGGGCTCAGAAGCTTACTAACAATCCTGGATACAGCAACTCTGTAACTGGACTAGGTTAGTTATAGGAAAGGCAGGAAACAGGCACAAGTGCAGCTTTCATACCAGAAAGTTGAAAGAGATGGAAAAAAAAAACTGCTCAAACAGCCAATGGCTACAATTTCTGGTCCAGGGACCACTCCTCTTGTGGTAGATAGGCTACCTGATGCTTACCAATTCCACTGATAAGCTAGAAGGCTTCCGTCTAACACAGAAAGGCTTTTGGGCTCAGAAGCTTACAAAGAGTCCTGGATACAGTATATCTGTACCTGGATTGACTAGTAACAGGAAAGGCAGGAAACAAGTGCAAACACAGACTTTTAAATCAGAAGGATGAAAGAGATGGAAAAGCTTCCCAGACAGCCAATAAACTATAATTTCTGGGCCAGGAACCACTCCTCCTGTGGTAGATAGGTTACCTAGTGCTTACCACTCCCACTGATAAGCTAGAAGGCTTCTCTCCAACACAGAAGGGCTTGGAGGGCTCAGAAGCTTACCAACAGTCCGGGATACAGCAAATCTGTATCTGGACTACATTAGTTATAGGAAAGGCAGGGACCAAATGCAAAACGGACTTTTAACCAGAAAGTAGAAAGAGATGGATAAACTGTCCAAATGGCCAATGAACTACAATTTCAGGGCCAAAACCCACTCTTCCTGTGGTAGATAGGCTACCTAGTGCTTACCACTCCCACTGATAAGCTAGAAGGCTTCCCTCCAACACAGAAAGGCTTGGGGGGCTCAAAAGCTTACCAACAGTCCTGGATATAGCAAGTCTCTGTCTGGACTTGACTAGTTACAGGAAAGGCAGGAAACAAGCTTAGAATTTTTTTTTTGTTACAGAAAATCAGCTAAAACAGCAATAAATACAATTTCTGAACATTGTTTAAATCTGGGTTGTTTGTTTAGACTATAACATTGCTAAAGCTTATAATGTTGTACTTATATGTTTGGAAAATGGTGTAATTAATTCTAATTCCTCAAAAAATGGCAGTAAATAAAATATTCCACCTGATATTTTTTTTCTATTCCTCCATGATAGAAATTTGCCTCCAATTTGTCTATTTGAAAAATAAAATAGTCTTTGAAAGTTTTATTCATAATTTCATTACCCAGTAATAAAGTTTTGATGAATCCCATTAGCAGCTACATGCCTTCTTCTTTCACACTGAGCTGATCAATGGAAAGACACTGAGGAAACTCGGAGCTATAATATATAACATTAAGTATCCTGTTTTTTGTTTATTTTGTTCTTTATTTCTTTGTTATTTATAGCACTTTGTGTACTGTGTATTTTTCTAGCTAGTTTCACTGTGTGTGAGGTATTAACTGGAAATTGTCCACTTTTATTAAGCATCTGTTGGGTTGTTTGTTTCTGATAACTTGTTGCAGTTAAATTCTTTTTTCTAGAGGCTCCTTTAGCTGTTTAAAACTTTCATTTAAAGGCTCACTGCTGCTTTTCAGCTGTGAGAAACATTTCTGCAGTTTGTTTCCCACCCACCGTCCCTGTTGGTATAGTATTTTTATAGTTGGTGGCTTTGCAGTTGCCCACGCCTAGTGTAAATTTGATTTGGGACCCTCCTCCCAGTCTAGTGTCATTACCTCATTCTACCCAGTACAGGGAGAACATTTGAGAAGGCCAATCAGCTTAGTTTCTGCTACTCCTTTCTCTCTTTCCTTTCTCTCTTTCCACTTAAAAAAAATATATATATATCTGCTTTTACTGTATTTGTGTTTCTTCCTACTTTATTTTGCTTTTGTGTCATCTTAAAAGTACTCAATTATATTTATTACTGCTTGGTGTAACTCATTCTAAGCCTTTTAGTTTAAGCACTTGGGCTTCAGACCAGTTGTTTTACATTAAGAAGATTTGTGGTCTACACTGTAGTGGCAGAACAGGTAGCTTACATCCTTCTAAGTTGGGAACTGCTGATTGAGGGCTCAGTGTCTGTTATTCTGGTTTAAGCACTTGGGCTTCAGGCCAGTTATTTTACATTAAGAGGGTTCATGGTCTGCACTCTTGTGGGAGGAGAGGCTGGACTTTGCCCTTCTGAGCTGGGAATTTCTGGTTAAAGGCTTATAGTGCCTGCATATTTGAACTGCTTCTTACTGAAATTGGTACACCTTGTTTGCTGTAGCATAGACTAGATCCAGGCCTGCTGAATCTAGCTTTGTTTGTATAACTTGAGCACTAATCCAGGCATTCTTTAACGTATTCAATTGTATTTATTACTGCTTGGTAGTAACTTGATTAAAGTACAGCTATCATTCTAAGTCTTTTGGATTAAGAACTTGGGCTTCAGACCAGTTGTTTTACATTAGGAAGGTTTGTGGCCTGCACTGTGGTGGCAGGACAGGTAGCTTACATCCTTCTAAGTTGGGAAATGCTGATTGAGGGCTCAGGGTCTGTTATTCTAAAAGTGTATTAGTTCTGGTTTAAGCACTTGGGCTTCAGGTCAGTTATTTTATGAAGGTTCGTGGTCTGCACTCTTGTGGGAGGAGAGGCTGGACTCTGCCCTTCTGAGCTGGAAATTTCTGGTTAAAGGCTTATAGTGCCTGCATATTTGAACTGTTTCTTACTGAAATTGGTGCACCTTGTTTGCTGTAGCAGAGACTAGATCCAGGCCTGCTGAATCTAGCTTTGTTTGCATGCTTGTTGTTTGTTTGCTTGTTATTTCCCAGAAACACTAATTCCACCTAAAACGTGGCTTTTCAGTGCTTCTGTGGAACCCTAGTGATATCTGCATTGCTTACTGTACTTATTTCCTTGTTTCACTTGAAAGAAAATTACTGTTTCTCATTTTTGCATTTAAGTTACCTGTAACACATTGCATTAAAGTTACCTGGCACTTGCTCACTAAGTCAGCACTAAAAAATTAAAAGCACTACACCTTCACAAACTCCCCTTGAGTACCTTGTTCCCCATTGGCCCGTTTTTTCAATTATAAAGGAATTCTGCCTCTTTTTTCAATTATAAAGGAATTCCCAATACTATTCTAGCATGTCCAAAGGTCAGTTGTCAATCTCCTCTCCAGTCCAGTTGGTGAATCTGGGAATCTTGAGGCAATGTTACAACTGCCTCATGTACACAGACAACCCTCTCCTCCTCCCAACAAATTCCAACACATGTGAGAGATGCAACCATATAGCCAAACTGGAGGCTAAGCTCTCTCAACTCAGTACTGGCGTAACCAGTCAGGAGGAGAAGGAAACCACACTCGCTACAATTCCAGTCTCACATAGACCTACCATGACAGCAAACCAAACACATAAACACACAAAAACATACTCGGAGGCTCTAAATAAAAATCTGCCTAAGCAGCAGAGACCTCCAAAGCAGACACCCATGCAACCGCTACCCCAAAACAAAACACGTGCAACACATAGCTCACAAAGGCAGTGTGTCGAACAGTCATAGCCCTTAAGGCTAAACAGCACACCTGATACACGTGTAATAGGTGACTCTATCGTCAGGCACACTGACGTCCCGCTCACCAGGCTGAACAAGGAGAAGGTCATGGTGAGCTGCCTGTCGGGCGCTAAGATCCGCCACATAACACAACCACTCAGGTCACTCCAAGGCAAGTACAAATATGACTCAGTCATTGTCCATGCTGGTGTGAATGACCTGAGACGTACCTCCCTGGACTACATGAAAAAAGACATAGAGGAGCTCTCTGAGCATGTAGCCCAGGCCGGTATGACCCTGACCTTGAGTAGCATCTTACCCTCACCAAGAATGATGCCACAATATGAAGACAAGATGATCAATTTCAACAATTGGCTTAAGTATTGGTGTCATTCAAAGGGGATCCAATGCCTGTCAGCCTGGGATGACATGCTTGACAAGCCGCGATGCTTCACTAGGGATGGCTTGCAGCTGTCACCCCTGGGCTTTCGGATATTGGCAAAGGCTCTTGCTACCCCCATAGTGCCTTTTTTAGGCAAGGCTGAAAAGACAAACCCACCTCCATAGGTATCACAAGGGATAAGAAACTAAGAGTAATGCTACTCAATGCCAGAAGTCTAAACCTCAAGATGCACGTACTAGAAGCTCTCCTTAGCATGGAGAACATTGATATCTGTGCAGTAACAGAAACCTGGTTCAAGGCTCCCGAGAGCACCCCAGCACTACCAGGTTATACCTCATATCATGCTTTTCGGCCCCAAAACTTGGACCGAACCACAAAAGGAGGGGAAGTATCAATATTCGTCAAAGATACCCAAACCTCTAGGTTGGTGGCACAGCACGAAGCATCAGAGACTATCCATGTGCAACTAACAGTGGGTAAAACTGCCTTCCAGTTTATAGCCTGCTACAGACCACCCTCCCAAACCCAGGAACCCCACTCGGCCTTCCTGAGAACACTGGAAAATATGAAGGTCTCTCCAAACACCATTATATTGGGTGACTTCAACTACCCAGACATAGACTGGGAGCATTACTCTAGCTCCAACACCCTAGCCCAAAAGTTCCTAGAATTTATAAACTCAAATACTATGGAACAACTTGTTACCACTTCCACAAGAGGGGAAAACATACTGGACCTGATCATTACCAACATGGGGACTCCATGCTCCAGACCAGAAGTGTATCCCTTACTGGTAAGATCAGACCATAAACTAATCTCACTGGATATTCACATCCCGACCCCACCCCCTGCCCAGAAAACCACAGTGAAAAACTTCTCTAAAGCAAATTTCACACTCCTCAAAACTGAGGTGGAACCCTTCAAAGCCCCTGAGCCTGTGGAAAATACAGCCCAGACCACAGAATCCTTTATAAAAGCATTCTATGAACACCTTCAGCAATGCATGGATCATGCAATCCCAAATAAAACCAAGACCCAATCCTCCAAAGGCAGACATCCTGTCTGGTGGACCCCAGCCATAAACAAACTATACAATAGAAGGAGGAAGCTACTACATGATAGAGCAAAATCCCAAAAAGGGAAGGCATCTCTGATCAGTATTAGCAAAAAACTACGGGCACTCATAAAATCGTCTAAGGCCAGCTTCGAGAGAAAAATTGCACAGGGCACTAAGGATAATCACAAGGCTTTCTTTAGTTATGTTAGGAACCTGGGTGGGAATTCCCAGATATGCTCAGAATTAGTCCAACATGACCAAAAATTCACTGAACCCACAGACATTGCCAACATCCTAGCTGACAGGTTCAGCGCAAACTTCTCCCCCCTGCTCCACCAAAAGGGCAAATATTTATCCCAGCAGAGTGCTGTCCCCCTGACATCTCAGATGCTCAGGTAAGAGCCGCCCTCTCCAAAGCAAAAAACACAGCATCAATGGGACCAGACAGTGTCCCAGGCTGCATCCTACATGAACTCCAAGAAGAGCTAAACCCAAATATAAAACTACTGTTCAATCTCAGCCTTACTACAGGATATGTACCCAAAGAGTGGCGTACAGCAACAGTGGTCCCTCTCCACAAAGGTGGTGCCTCAACGGATCCTGGAAATTATTACCCCATAAGCCTGACTAGCTTGGTCTGCAAAGCTATGGAAAGGATCATCATGGACCTCATAAATAAAGATATTGGGGATCTACAGACACTGGATCCTACCCAGTTTGGCTTTGTTAAGGGCAGTTCCTGCCTCTTAAACCTGGTCGATTTCTTTGAAACAGTCACCAAGGCCATTGCCTAGGGAAAGGTGGTCCACACAGCCTACCTGGACCTCGCAAAAGCCTTAGATACAATACCCCACTCGGGCATTATAGATAAGCTCACCAGCTTAAATATAAACCCCTATGTCACTAGATGGGTTGCAAACTGGCTCAAGGACAGAACCCACATGGTTAGAATTGCTGGAGCCATGCCAGACTCCAAACCAGTTACAAGTGGCATCCCACAAGGCTCAGTCCTGGGACCTCTCTTGTTCGGTATATATTTCTTGGAGGTACAGGCCAACACAGAAGGACTGTGGCTGACCAAGTTCGCAGATGACTGCAAACTGGGCGCCATAATCGACTCTCCAGCCGACACAAGCATCCTCCAAAAGGGCCTCATAGAAACAGACAACTGGTGCCAGAGCCATGGCCTCAAGCTAAATGCCAAAAAGTGTATAGTCATCCCCTTTGGCAAAAACAAAGTGCCCACAAATTACCACATAGGTGGTAATCCATTAAGTACAGAAGAAGTAATTAGGGACCTGGGGACCCAAGTTGATAGCAATCTCTCATTTGACAACCACGTGGCCAAAGTGGTTAGAAAAATATTTTATATAGCCCACCTAATCATGAAGGGATTCACATCTAGATCCGAGGAGGTCATCGTGCCTCTTTATTCATCCCTCATCAGGCCCATAATTGAGTACAATGCCCCTTTTGGGATGTACCTTGCCAGACACCTGCAGCAACCGGAAAGACCCCAAAAGTACCTCACCAAGAGGATCAAAGGGCTCAAACAGATGCCATATGCTGCCCGGTTAAAGAAACTCCAGCTCTACTCAGTGGCATACCGCTTGCTCAGAGGCGATCTGTGCCTGACGTATAAAGCCATGTCCAACCCAGAATTAATGGACATGCTGCACCTCAGAAAATCCAAATCCCATCGAGCTATGCACTCGAGAGACTTGAACCTCAGCACTGAAATAAACAGGACATGCTGGAGGGACAGATTCATAACCCAGAGGCTCCCTTCACTCTGGAATAAAATCCCAGTCCAGGTTAAGCAGAGTCGCTCATTGACTCTCTTCAAGAGGAATCTTGATGAGTGGATGGGAGATTGTAGGTTTACCCCGGGTATCACTTCTATGTCACTGTTAGACAGAGGCACACTATACTAACCTCGAAAAAGGGCATAGCAAAATTAATTTAAAATGGGTGGTGAAAGCCAAACACACTCTGGCTAGGCTTATAAATGCCCTAGGGCAGATAGCCTAGTATGAACCTATGAACCTATGAACCTATGTCCTCTCTCACCACATCCATAAACCTTATCTTAGGCCTTCATCATTTCTTGTTACCTGGCAGCTTCATCCTTAGCATCTTTTTCCCAATATACTCAGCATCCCTCCTCAGCACATGTCCAAACCAACGTAATCTTGCCTCTCTGGCTTTGTCTCCAAACCTTTCAACCTGGGCTGACCCTCTAATATACTTATTCCTAATCCTGTCCATCCTCATCACACCCAGTGCAAATCTTCACATCTTCAACTCTGTCACATCAAGCTCGGACTCCTGCCTTTTTGTCAATGCCACTGTCTCCAACCCATATAACATAGCTAGTCTCACTACCCTCTTGTAGACCTTCCATTTCACTCTTACTGGTACTCTATCAGAAATTATTCCTGACACTCTTCTCCACCCACTCCATCCTGCCCGTACTCTCTTCTTCACCTCTCTTCCACACTCACCATTACTCTGAATTGTTGATCCCAAGTATTTAAACTCATCCACCTTCGCCACCTCTACTCCCTGCATCCTCACCATTCCTCTATCCTCCCTCTCATTCACACACATATATTCTGTCTTAGTCCTGCTGACCTTCATTCCTCTTCTCTCTAGAGCATATCTCCACCTCTCCACCTTTCCAGGGTCTCCTCCACCTGTTCCCTACTCTCGCTACAGATCACGATGTCATCTGCAAACATCATGGTCCAATGGGAATCCTGTCTGATCTTGTCTGTCAACCTGTCCATCACCATTACAAATAAGAAAGGGCTCAGAGCTGAACCTTGATGTAATTCCACCTCCACCTTAAACGCATCTGTCACTCCCACCGCAGACCTCACCGCTGTCACACTACCCTTTTACATATCCTGTACCACTCTTACATACTTCTCTGACACTCCTGACTTCCACATACAATACCACGACTCCTCTCTAGGCACCCTGTCATTAAATGAATTAATGAAGATAAACATGATAAATAAAACATACCAATCCTGTCACAAACAGAATAGTGAGTCTAATTAACTGTATAATGTATGCCATCCCAGTACCATACAGAGCTGGAGTCCAGGCTGTGACTAAGGTATTCTGGGTTTGATGCTGCTCCCTGAAGAATCAGCTTTTGGAAGCAGAACATAGAACAGTATCCAGTGAGGAATGTAGGTGATACTGAAGACTGGGGACTATAGTCCTGTAGCAAAAAGGTTGTCAACACAATGGTATACATTTGTATACAGTGTCCCACACAGACATCACTGCACAGTTGGTGTAGTTAGGAAAGTGAGTAGGGCACTCTTAAAACAATCTTCCACTGATCTCATGTTAATGGTATTAGAGGTCTACTGGTCAACTTAACCTCTTCTTGGCCATCTCTCTGAATGTTCCTTTAGACGTTCCCCACTCCTCGAGAACTGAGTCTAGAAGCCATGTCAGTCAAGTGCCAGGGGTATTAGCCAATGAAGATCCAGGAAGATTTCCAGGACATTTCAGATGGTAAACAGCAGTGAGTGGGACACAATATATATAAATAAATACATAAATAAATAAATGCAATGTAATATAAAAATCAGAAAGTATGAAAACATTGCAGTTCTTAAATTCGTCAGCTTTGAAGATAAGAACATATATCATTTATAAAGCATAATAAGTTACAGAAGCAGTACAAAGCCATGGAAGATTGCTGCACTGTAATGCAGACTACCATTCATATTGTCACTGTAGTCCTGTACTAAATGTGTGGCTAGACATGAAACTTTTTCTGGATTTATTTTGCAATGAAAGTTTAGAACCATTTCCAGTCTTTTACATCTGCTCAAAAGACTGTGATAGGGGACATGCCTCCTGTTACACCATGCAGAATTGACCATAGAGTTGATTATATTGTGCTGGAGGACTCATCTACATGTCACGGTTAAGGAGAAAAGTTTTGCACCCCCCAAAAAGTCAAATACTTTTAGATCCTTAGTGAAAGTAGACTTGCTTTCATCAAGGTGTTACAGTTTCTAGCTCCACTTTTTCCTGTCTGGAACTGCAAGTGTGGCAGATTTGTCTGCAGCAAAAACATTTGAACCTCTGAAGAGTCCCTCTAAAATCCAGGGAACTGTCCTCTCAAGACATTGAAAATGTTAACGTTAAGATAACACTATACAAGGATGTCCATCCTAGGAACTATTTCTAATCCTGATAGCTGCCTTCATTTTGTTTGACTTTTTTCATTAGATTACCCTTGCAAATACAGTTAGTAGAAATGACTTTTTAAGGAGTCATTTATTTCAAAAATGCACAAAAGCATTAATGATTATAATAATTTAAGGGACAGTATGCTTCCTTGCTTATTAAAGGTAAAATCTTTATTTATTTATTAGTTTTATTATTTATAAGTTTGATTCACTAGTTAGCAATTCTGAAGATCTCATTTATATTTATTAAGTTTGCTTTGTTTAAACTGATATTCCAAGGATGATAGCATATTTGAAAGTTTATTAAAATGTTCTGTGAATTCTTGAGGTGTTTGATACTGTGATGTTTTAATACATAAATCAATGCATCTGGGCAGAATTCAATAAATCCTACATGGTTTGCTACAACTCTGTGCACGCACCGATTTGTATTCAGTAAGTGGCTCTACATAATGTGTAGAGCTGCACAAATATGGTAAACATCATGCCATGCTAATTACTGCATGAACAGCTGAATTGTATGCAAGATGGCAGAGTTATTCAACAAGCTATAAAGCAATCGTGTAAATGTATGGTATCCAACCAATGTGTTAAGTAGGAGGTCATTTGTCTGCGAGTAATATGAATTCATGGATGCTTTTTCAACATGAGGTCATTGAAACTATTACCTTTCATGGATCCATGTTTGCTTAAGCTTGTGTAACCTTTTGCCTTGTATTCCAAAACCTATTGGAATACAGCCTCAGAAACAACACTGGAGGGAAAAGAACGTTGGGGGCTACCTCTGCTCTTCTGCATGTGTATATGTAATAGGCTCAAGTCTGTGCTGCTGCTGATAGATCTCAGGCAAGGAGAAGAAGGGGATTTAGACCCCATTTAACATTTCATGGCCTGCATAAGGTGGAAATAGTAGAGTGCTACAGGGTGGATAGAAACACACTCCAGGAACTCTGCAATATCTGTCATCTTCACCTGAGCACAATGGCAAAATGACAGAAACCAACACCTATGGAGACCAAGGTATGTGTAACACTTAGAATATTAGCTACAGAAACCTTTCAGAGACCCACAGGGGATGTGCTTGGGTGTCACAGGCATCAGCATCCAGGATCCTACACCAATTCCTAAATGCCATGCTGCAACATGCTAGTGAGTACATACATTTTCCATGTACACCTGAGAACAGAGCCAGAACTATGCAGGAGTTCTACCCTGTAGCACACTACCCTGATGTCTTGGGTGCTATCGTCTACATGCACATTGAAATCAAAGCACCATCCAGTGAACAGGGAAGGCTCTACATGAATAGAAAGGGGTTCCACTCCATTAACTGCCAAGTCATGTGTAATACTAAGGAAATCATCCTGAATGTGTGTGTTGGCAACCCCAGAAGTTACCATGACTCCCATATCTGACACAGCTCACAGCTCTGCCAGACATTTTCCAGGAGTGATATTTCACAAGGCCATTTCCTGGGGTTGCAGGGTATGCACTTGAATCATGGCTGATGATGCCCATCAGAAATGCACCCACACACCCACGGAGAAATGCTATAATGAAGCACATACCAGAACAATAAATATCATAAAACGTGTTTGGGATGTTGAAGTCATGGTTTCAATGCATAGATACATTAGGGGGTGCTCTGCAGTACAACCCCATTACAAATGTTGAAATGATCACAGCCTATGGTATCTTACACAATGTCATTCTGTGAAAACAGCTGCAGCATTAACAGCAAGGGCTAGCAGAAAACATTTCACCACAACTAGCAAGGTCACCACATCCACATGCAGGCGAGGAGTCAGTGGGGGAACCCCCAGCTGATGTGGCTGTAGATAGACATAGGTGTGTACAATATGCCTTCTCCCTTGCCAAAAGGTAATGGGCAGCAAACATGCTGACCACCTAAGGGATACACCTTTTATCCTAGGCACACGCATACAGTAAAATTGATGCTAGGCAATGCTCACAACCTTTATTTACCCATGTAATGGCTATGTATCACTAGCATCAGACAGAGTCAGTTCAAATGACAACATTTGTAACTGAAGGACTATCAAGGTAAGTGCTGAACCTGTAAAACAAAAATAAATGTGTAAGAACATGAATGAATGGCAGATACATGCATACTGTTACTTGAAAATGTGCCCAAGCAGAATATGTGTGAGCTGTTACTTGAAAATGTGCCTAAGTAGAATGTGTGTGAGTTGTCCAGCAATAACATCAATATGTGACATGACTGACTTCTGTAATATATATTTATACAGTTTATCAACTAATATGATTCATGCATCTAAAATACCCAGTACAGAAAAATCAGTCCAAACTCAAATTATCCCTACATTCTCACAAGTTGAGCAATAAGCATGACTGTTGTATCAATGATTTCAAAGTAGGAATCACAGCTTTAAAATGCTATAATAAATCAGAAAACATTTCCAGATAACATCAACAATACATATCCTAAGCACTCAGTTAGCTATCCACTCTGTGCATCAGACAATATACATATGTAACCCTGAATCAAAGTTATCATCATTTCCACAGAGTAGTGGTCAGGGAGGCAGGATGTCAAGGTTGGCACCAAAGTAGTGAGTGAATGAAGTAAGAAACACAGACAAGCAGAAGTGTAGATAATATTAAATGGCCAGTGAGGCAAAATGACCTGCAACTCTCATTAATGCCTCATGTAGCTGTTATGCGTGGGTGTCTGTATGGGCACTCCATGTTCAATATGTGTGTGAGTGTCTGCATAAACACAGCCAAGCTCTGTGCCAGCACTAAGTCCTAGGATGTCAGTAGGTGTGAGCTGTGCATGGTAGAGGTATCACTTCATCACTGTCAACCCCAGCTGCAAGATCTGGCTCTGCCAGAAGTTCCACTGCCATGTCCACAGCCATGGTAAGATCTGGCGGTCCTACCTGAACATGAGCAATGTCTGCTGGATAATCTCTCCTCACAACTACGCCCAGATCCATGACCCTGTGACCTACTATGTATATGTGTGGACAGCTCAACCACTGATGGAGCACTGGAAGTAGTGCCACTACAGGAGCATGATTGGGCATGACCACATTGGCTAACACCAGATGATGTTGTGGCCCTACGGCCACATGGATGCTGTCTCCCTCTCAGCAGCCATTCCATCATTGACACTGCCCATTCCATTGTGGCATTCATCCAATCCGTTGAATTGGCCATATGATGAAGGCAGTGCCACATCTAGAACCTCAAGCATATCCTTTGAGGCCCTAGTGGGACATGTCTGTGCCTCCACGACAGCTCTAAACATACATCAAGTGGCACATAATGACACACCAACATCAGGTGGAGGGCAGATAGCAGGCCTCCTTCGATCACCCCTCCAACCCTCTTGTGTGACACCTTGCCCACAATTTGGCTAAGGTCAGAATCAACTGGCACTGAAGCTATAGTAGATAAAACAACTTCACAGCACTGAATTAAAAGATTTAATGTGAATATCAAAGCTTTTTTATTAATTATGCAACTTTTTATGCAATTGGCTGATCAATGAATGTTGTTGATAGGATGGGTTGTGTCATGTGATTTTATGAATAGTATAAATTGTATGTATTTCTGATTTTGTTTTAACACTGATGAAGAACTTCATCCGATAGCTTTGTTATTCACATTAAATCTTTTAATTCAGTGCTGTGAAGTTTTTCTATTGACTTTATCGTTTGTTGACCTACTTTACTTTATCGCAGTTGTGCTTTGGTTTCTCTGCTGAAACTATAGTAACCACACTACCCTGATCAATTGTGTCACTCTCAACCTGTCCACTATCTGAGGCCTAAGTGGAGTGGATATTTGTAGGTATACTGGTTATGTCTGAAGGAAATCCAGAGGAGTGTGAGTAACAACCTCAGTGTCAACTTCTGCATCCCCTGACTATGCCTTCATTCAGCCACCATCATCATCATCAGAGCCTACTGATACTCTGACATCAGGTGATAGGACTCATACACTTCCATTGTTGGGATAACCTATGAAAATAAGAAATAAACACAGGAATGAAATTACTACTCCCCTAAATATTAACCTAAAATATCTGAACAAAATAACACTGTTCACACAATTGCAGATGCTGTAGCAATACAGGCAATCATTACACCCTTCTCACACATACAGATGATATATATCTAAATAATGCTTAGTAAGAACAAAAACAAAAGACATAAATTCTTACTGTATGCAGATATCTCAACACTTTGCAGGGAGGATGTGTGTAGAAGAAATGAAGTAATGAAAGGATGGCAATTAATCATCAAAATAGGAATATCACAGGGACAGTGAATGTATAATCGCTTGTATGCCCTGTAAAAAATAGCTCTAACTGAAACTGGTCTGAGACTTATCAATAGGTACAGATAGAAAAACATGTATCACAAGCAGTAGCAGCCAACAAGCCAATATAATGCTGCCATATGTAAGCTTACCTGGAATCTGCTCCTGGGACACACTTGACCCTCCAGCCATACCAGCACAGTTACATCAAGCACACAATGTGCAGGCTCCCCTGAGGAACTCCTCATTTTGTGTCAGTGGTGGCTTGGTAGCAGGACCAGCTGTTCTCAAGCAACTACAGACACCCTCCTGCCAATGGAATCATATCAGTGGCCGGATACCACACCTGATCATAATTATGGCTGTGACCACCAACTGTGTTTATCATACCTCTCAAGTGTACCTCATTACGAGGAACATACCTTATTTGGGGTCTTACAAAGTACATGTTCCTCGAAATTCCTCAGAGTTCCACATTGAAAGAGTTTGTCACACATTCAGTGTTAGGAATTTTTTTAAGTGAAATCCATGGTAAATTGAAATTAATCATATTAATTCATTAAAGGATCTTCTTTATAAGTAAAACCAGTATATTTTAACCATCCTATGACCTTCCTAGTTGAAGTTGTTAGTAAGCCATTAGTATATGTTCCACATTTTGCCCATTTGTTCCACATTATGAAGGGGAGTGTTCCTCATTTTGGCGATGGAAGGTTGAGAGCTATGGTGTTTATATTGGTGACTTACTGGTTCCAAATCTCTTTTCTGGCAGCCATACCCCCCCTTCTTCTCTCCAGCAGAAAGGCTCCATGCTGCCTCAGAGCCTGGACAATGACCTCATTGTCAGCATCATTAAAAGGGAGGGTTGTGTATTTGTAGGCTTGGGTGACTTAATTCTATGTGGCATAAAGCAGAGAAGGACAAAGTACATTAATATCACATACATAATATATTTTTTCACAAAAATAATCAATACCCTTTATGTGCATAAACACTTGAAACACACTTCTCATTTTATACACAACAGAATGTTAGGTGCCCCCCCCACACACACACACACACACACACACACACACAAACAAAGGTTTGTACAAAACAAGGAATAACACATAAGTAATCTATATGTTTTCCACAAAATTATCAGGCTGTCTTCATGTTCTTCATGTTTTCAACAGAAAAGCACTTGAAATACACATTTCATTTAAGACAACAGAATTCTGTCAACATTCATGAAGTGGAGACTGAAAATATATCTTTGATTACTGGATGACGATTATCATTGCTAAATAGTAAAGAAGTCAAATTATGAATGCCAGTCAATTTTCACTGTGCGCACCACTGCTGTGGAGGTTGCCCTGGGCCATCTGAGAAACATAACCACAAAGTCAGCGACATGACATTTAATTTCTCTCCAATCCCATATGAAATTGCAAAAGCAAATGGTAAGAACATAGTTGTGCAGAAAGTATAACCTGCCTATCTCACAAATGTAAATGCCTGCCAAAACTGCCTACGCCAACGTGAAGTATAAGAAGTGCATACAAAACAAGTGTACCTTAACAAAATAAGTGCTTTTCTGCAGAGAAATCACCTTGAAAAAGTATGAATATTCTGTTTTGACTGACTCACTAATCTCCTTGCCTTCATGTTCCCTAGCTACATGGTTACCTTTTTACAGTGTAGATTTAGCACTGTAAAGATGTAAATGAGGTGTGAATTTATTAGAACTGCTGAACCTTTGACTTCATGTAGCAAATGTAAATATAGTGCAGGCTCTACAGCATTGTTAGGCATTAATGACTTGCAATTGTTAATGATTAGTGTAAGTGAAGGAAAACACAACAGCAACTCAGACATCCTTCCCTGCAGTGGGTGTGTTAGTGAGGATACACTTACAAAGTGTGGAACTAGCTTCGGTGAGCTTTTAAATAAAGCAAAACACCATACATATATAGCTTTTTGGCCATAATAGCACAAGACTCCTGCCTTAAACTGTTGCTCGTTGTCAAGACTCCTACCTTTGACAAAAACTGTTGCTCGTTGTTGTATATTTTTATCTCACATTGAAAGCAAAATGATAGAAAATGCACTACAGACTGCATGTCTGACAGTAAAGCAGAGATAAGGGAAAATGACCAGATTACAAAGGGAAGACAGAGCTGCATTTCTGCAAACACATTCATAAATACTTGTGTGATCACTCATTGCACTAAATATGTTAGCCACACGTGTACAACCACCTGAGAATGTCCAACTGTATGAACTGTTAATACTAGACAGGAAATGTAAACTGCTGCTATGAATATGATTTGATTGGTATTGCAAAGCTGTGTTTGTGGCAAAGACAGATTACTCATCTACAAATGTGTTTTGTAACTGCAGTACTTTAATGGTTTAAATCCAGATCTGTCTAATTGTTTAACCTTTGTTTCCTTTTTTATCCTTTTTTTGTCTTTACCATTTGTGCAGTGCATGGCTAAACACAACACAGTTGTATGGCTAACAAAATTGAAAATATAATGTCATTTGCCTTACTAAATGCAAACACTCTTAGCAGCATTGCATGACTATCAGGAACATGGATAATAGTGCCTGCAGAAATTCCACCTGTTACCTGACTATCGCTGTAGCTCAAGGTGTAAAAATGTTGAGTTAAAAAAAGAGAAGACATAGGTAAAGTGGAGTTATAGACCCACAGTAGCTATTTTAACTGGGGGAGGGTCTTAATGAGTAGTTACACAAATAATATATGTTAGCTATTGTCTTTTACATTTGCTCATTGCCTACCTATGTGCAAAGTTCACTACTTAAGGAAAAAAGTATAAGATTTAATTTGGTTCTCCTTCCTAGGCACAAACAGGCACAGTGGCAAGGCATGAACAGCAGCACTCTGGACAGTGCTGAGTGTGAAAAATAAACCTGCTGCCTAGTTTTCCCCTGTGGTACCAGATGTAAGTGCAATGAGTTTATGGTCAGAACACAAGCGAACCAGGGTTCTAATCCAGCACAATTAACTTTTTTAGTAAGGGTATTCCACTGTAATGTTTCAATAAAATGTGATCATAAAGGTAATACTACATACCAATAGCTATAGCTATATATAGCAGGTTGATTCAGCATGGACATACATTTGTAGATATCATATGTATTATGTGGGTAGCTGGTTTATTGTGACAATGATGATTATGCAATAAAAAATGCAATTATGTATCTGTGATGGACACAATAGTTTACTGACAATGATTTACACACCTCCCATAAGACAGGTAAAACTGTCAAACAGAATGTTATGTTAGGAATGTACCACAACTCACAAATCTATTACTAAAGTAATGCAAGTCAATTCATTTTCAGTATATTGTTAGACATTAGTCCTGCATCACAGATGAGAATGCATAAGCCAGGACCTTTTAATGCCACCCACATACAGACTTAATTGAAGTATAGCAACAGTTACTCTTAACCTATATATCTGTGATGACTATGATTGGCAAATACTTCTTCTCTGGCAATGAGGATTAACTACCGCTGTGGAAATGTATGCATTGCCTTTTTTACATAGGTTTGAATCCCACCTTCTAAAAATTACTTTTAACAGTGTGCAAGTCCCCACAAAATATCTAGCATGTGATTACAATGATCCCGCCAAAATTACGCCTGAAAAGCCAAGTCATTTACCATTTACCATTTCAGTGTGTTGAGCATTAGACAAAGTGCGATGAGTTATAGCAGCACATATGTCATAAACTAATGCCAGATGTCAAATTATCATTACTGTTTCATAAACTCTCTTCCTCTTTGCTTGCCAGTGTTTCTCTTTGCTTAACATCTTACAATGTGGTTGGCATGGTTGTGCATGTTGGCACACTGATCATAAAATGTGATATCACAAATTGGTGGGAAAACACTTGTACTGTTGTTGGAGGACCTTTGCACACATGGCAGGAGATGGGAAGGATGGTGCCAAATTCAGGGCACATTGGAAGGGTGTGGGTGATTTAAAAATATTTGGTGTACTCTTCGTGAAGCATTACAGCCATAGGCTGCTGCAGGAGGACTATACCAAGTCTCAGTATAAAGCTAAGGTTTGGAACAGCCTAGCCGAGGCTGTCTCCAGTGTGACTGGCATACCACAAAGCACAATCACCATGACAGTGACCTGAAATGGCACAAAGAAACAACTCAACCAGTGTCTGGATGAGTTTAGAACTGCTGACATCCCACAGAGGTGAAAGAATACAGATAAAGCAATTAAAAATGATATAGAATGGTGTAGATAGGCAAGACTGGTATGCATAATGCTTTCAGATCTCTTTTTCTCTCCTTCTTTATTTTACAGCTCCACTGAAATCTCAGTAAACAGGGAGGCACATGCTAACAGACTGGAGAGACTCAAAGAGGCAAAGGGTATGTATGCATCACAAATGAAGATGGTTATATTAAATATATTGGGATTCTATAGATCAGTAGCAAGTTAAGCATTCAAATCATAACTGTAACAGCAAGCATGAGTGCTTTATTCTGAAAATGTTGGTATCTATATTAGGCTAGCGTAATACCTGTATTCAAATTAGGTGGATTCAATTCCCACAAGTAACCTATACAGCCACATTCAATAAGTATCATTTTTAAATTTTAATTGCAGCAATCTTGGCTTTAATGCCATGTTGTTAAATTAATCCTTATTATCTTTTAAAGCATATATGGATATCTGCATTTTCCAAGGATTACTTGTAACAATTCACAATCATTTTTGGGATTGAGAAAGCTCTATATAATAATAAAGTACATTTATTGTAATAAAGCACAAATGTGACATATACTGATTTGAATCATCTCTCTGATTTTTTATCTCAATCCACCCCTTATTTAGCTTTTTTTTAACTGGAAACACACTGTTCTGATGTCATACATTTCTACCAACAAACCAAATGCTTTCCACCCCAGGAAGTTAAGCCTGCAAATCCTCCACTGGCTGCTACACCAACATCCAGCTCCTCTGGGTTGTAACCTGGCAATGCTGCCTAGACCATCCACATCAAGTAGCATTGCTCCAGCTGCTGGTACATTGGTACCATCTGGGAGTATTAGCAGAAGCAGCGGTTATGTCTCCTGGCAGTAGTTGCCAGGGATGGTGCATGATGTCATAGAAACTAGCCTTGGTGCCATCATCGGTCACCTAGAGAAGTTGCTCATTAAACTAGAAAAGAGTCTTCAATGTCAAGCAGTCTCACAGGGAACAGAGGAAGGGGACAGTGATGGCAGCTCTGAGAGTGAGGACCAGATTCTCACTGTTCCCATGCTTGAAGGCATGTCCTTCCAATGCCCCCTACCTATCCCCAGTCATGGTGTCCCCAACCTTTTCTGTCAATCAGCATACCTATATCTGTCTTGTTTGTCCTGCTTGTCTACACCTGCTTCCTCACCTACCCTACCTACCCGACCTTCACATTCCTATGTCCCTTCCCCAGCATTCCTCTCTTCTTGAAATCCAAAAATAAAGGGGGCACCTGTCCCACAAAACAATTTGTCCCATACACAGGACTTCACTTTGCATATGTGTCTCCTCAACACACTTGATTTGGTCCAATTGACTATATGGCATTATTGCATTGTTGTCACCCATCTGTGTTATGGTGAAAGTCCAAATTCATGCAATGTTCTCTACATGTTCACATTACGGTGTTGAAGAAGTGGATAGCTATGGTTCTTTTCTGATTCCATCCTGCAGATTCATTTACTGCTTCCCCTTTGTTCTTCCCTCTGCTTGCCCCCCCCCCATTTCATCACTTTCTTATCAACCCCATTTTCACACATTTAATCTGGTCAAAAAATGGAATCACCCACCACATACATGGCCAGAAATGGCTCACAAAAAAGTATTCACTTTTTTCTTCTGCATTTACATGGAGTTTGGCATTGAGCACCAATGCTAAGTGGCAGTGAATGGCTGGTTACGTAATAATGCAAAGGCTGGTGAGTTTTTGCCATCAGCCGCACCAGTCTGGTTACCTCTGTGCAATACTGCTTAAACTTACTGCGCTACAGGAACACAGAGTTAAAGCAGAGTAAAGCCACTACTTTGAAACAGATACACTGATACTTCTTTAGACTACTGAATATAATGAAGTGCAACTTTTTATGTGAATTGTTGACATAAATCACTTAGCTGATTTTTTTTTTGCCCCATAACATCAAGGGTTTGATTCCAGATGCATGTAACATAATTTCTTAATGTGATGTTATATGTGTATGATATGTTTAATCACCCACATCTTAACATTTGCCACAGTTATGAGCTGTTATGAATATATATTGAATACTGGCCAAAAATTAATACTTGAAGTGACATCCATCCCCAAAACGTATAACATACTTATCAAACCTTGTTCTGTTTGTCATAAGCCTGTTGTTCCTCTCCTAACCATTCTTTACCATTATGTCCATTACTTCATGCCTCAGAGCATGGCAGTTTAATAATGAGACCAGACCAAAAACATGTTCATGAATGTTCCATTACAGCAAATACTGTTATGTGTATGACCACCTCTCCTTGTATGCACTGCTTCACTCTCACCCATCTATATGTGTGTGCATCTATTAGGCTGATGGATGTACAGGTCATCTCATGGTTTCAGCATACTGACATGACTCTGCTGATGGATAATAGAGACATTTTACCTTGGTTCAGTAGTTTGTTAGTGTTCCTGTAATGTACAAGGTTTAAAACTCTGCTATGATATTCCCTTTCTGTCATGCTCAGGTGGTGACGTAGGAAATTTTTATCTTATGTGATGTGGATATAGTCTTTACTGTGAAGAAGCAGACTTCACACACTTTACAGTATATTCAGCCCTGCACAAATAGTTAGCATATCTGCTGAGTCATAATAATAATTTCAAAAGATGTGCTACCATTTATAATTTCTAGAAAGCTGTACACACAATTAACTTGTGATTTGCAATGATACCTAAAAACAGCTACTAGTTGTACAACTGTTTTGAGATGGGCTTTACTGATAAAATTTGGGGAAGATATGCACTTTATTATAATCAATGATAGTCACATTTGCAGTTCTGAGCACATCTACTTAGCTAACGACATCCTGACACCATTTGTAAAAAAGAGAATAACCCTGATTGGAACCTTGGTTCAACTGTGTTCTGAGAAAAAGCTCATTGCTTCTGCACACTGCCACAGAGAAAAGTCGGCAGTAGATATATTTTACACACTCAGTACTGTCCAGACTGTTGATGGCCATACATCACCACTTAGCCTGTTTGTGTAAAGGAAAGCAAACCACATTCAATCTTATACTTTTTTCCTTAAGTGGCGTTTGCTCAGCACTTTATGTCATGTAATTGGGGAAAGCAATGGCAACATTTATTTATGTAATAAAATGTCAGCCACAAAATTTCAAATATAGACTGCAGCATGAACATCATAGTATCTGTCAGCAATTGTTCCCATAACATATCTTACAAACTACTACTCTCCCATATCTTGCAAACTACTTCACACATTCAAGTTGAATTCTGAAATGCAAATTGCGTATGCACTAACATTTTGCCATCATCTATCAAATCAGTTTCAAGGTAATGCATTTTTTGAATAGGTATTTAGCAGGTCCTAATGTGGTTACTGGGCTGTTATCTTCCATTACATGGAAAGGCATTTATAAACACAAAAGAAGGGCAGTGACATGCATGCTTGACTGTACACAATGCACTTGCAAATGATATATGAGTACTTGGACCATTGTCAAGCAGACTACAGAAATACAGAGCACAACTGCATTGTGACATTTAGTATGGGTTTATAATGACACTGGACATTGGTTATCCATGATAATATCACATTGATATTGTCAGTAAATTCTATTAATGTGGACATCACGTCATCTGAATACAAAGACACATACCTCCACCTTTACAGTGCTGGTGTTTTCAAAGTGTGTGTGTGTGTGTGTGTGTGTGTGTGTGTGTGTGTGTGTGTGTGTGTGTGTGTGTGTGTGTGTGTGTTATTTAAACAACATCCCGAGAAATGGGTATATGTATGGCTCAGTTCTGCAATATGCATTCATGACAGCTCATTTCACCTACTTTATCAAGATGTATTTAATTTTTTGCAAATTGCAGTCACACAATAATTTCCCAAGTTCTGTCTTTGCACACAAGTCTCACAATAGTATAAATTACCTGCAATACTATGATGATGTCATCCTCTATAAAGAGCACTGTAACAGTGATGAAATCAAACATCTGTGATGACATGAGTGTTAAAGTACTGTGTTCTCTGGCTTGAGTAACTAGTTAGGAAAGGGATTGAATTGCACAACATTCAACTTGTGTGTGCGTGTGTGTGTGTGTGTGTGTGTGTGTGTGTGTGTGTGTGTGTGTGTGTGTGTGTGTGTGTATGTGTGTGTGTGTGTGTGTTTAGTCAGAAGAGCTGACTCCAGGTCCTGTTGCCCTCACTCAAATATCATTCAGCAAATACTTTTACCCTGGTACATGAATTCACAGCAATTTCATACAGACTTCCCAACATTATCTTCTCACCATACACGGATGATGTCATCCTCTATAAAGTGCACTCTGAGACAGTGAAAGGCTGACTTGTGCCATGGCCCTAGAATTAAATATTCTGTTTTCTAGCTTGTGTAACTAATTAGGTATGTGATTGAATCTCACTCACAGCAGTCAACTTGTGTGTATGTACGTGCGTGCATAGTCAGAAGACCTTGACTCCAGGTCCTGCTGCCCTCACTCAATTATGATTCAGAAAGTACTTTTACACTGGTACTTGACTCCAAAGCAGTTTCATACAGACCTCCGAACATCTTCTCACCAAACACCGATTATGTCATCCTCTCTAAAGTGCACTCTGACAGTGTTAAAGTCACTCTTGTGCTGTGTCACTAGCTGAGTATATGCATCATCAGAAGAGGTTGACTACAGGTCATGCTGCCTTCATTCAAGTATCATTCAGAAAATGTTTTTACACTGGTAACTGACTCAACAATAACTTCGTACAGACCTCTCAGCATCATCTTATCACCATACACTGAAGATGTCATCCTCTATAAAGTGCACTCTGAGATAGATAAAGTCAGACTTGTGCCATGGTGCTGGTGTTAAGTACTGTGTTCTATAGTTTGTATAACTAGATTCATAGGGGTTCTAATTCACAGCAGTCAATTTGTGTGTTTATTCAACTATCAGTCTAGAGACAATTTTACACCAGGACGTGAGTCCACATCTATGTCACACATTCCTCCCAGCATCTTCTTCTCATCATAGACTGATGATGTCATCCCCTATAAAGTCATTCTGACAGCATTAAACTCAGCCACCTGTTGTGGCACTAGCATTAAGTACTGCTTTGTCTAGCTTGTGTAAATACATAGGTAAGGGTTCTAATCTCAAAATAGTCAACTTGAGTGTGGGTATGTGTTCATTCAACTTGTTAGTCTAGAGACAATTTTATACAAGGATGTGAGTCCACATCTGTGTCACACAATCCTCTAATCATCTTGGTCTCAGCATTCACTCATGATATCATCCTCCATAAAGTGCATTCTGAGACTGTTAAAGTCAAACATCTGTATTGGTGCTAGTCTTACAATGTATGGAATCCAACTTGTATATCTACACATGTGTTGTGTTTGAATCTGACCTCAGTCAACTGGTGTGCATTTGTTTGCTGGTATATTATGTCACTGTATGATATTTTGAATCTCTTTTCATTTGACTCCCACTCATGAGAACATTTTACATATCCCCATGAATCTAACATCCTTTGTTCCCTCTGTCCACATACCATTTTTTCTGTTGAACACTGAGGATGTCATCATCTCAAAGATGCATGCACACAGCATGAAGCAAAGCCCCTACATTATCCTGTGCAAGCCATTTATAGACCACTGAATGTGTGATTGCTGATTCTCTAATAAGGTGGTGCACATGTCACATATGGGCAGAGGCAGTCTGTTGTAAAATCAAACACATAAACGCATATGCACATACACCTTCTATTTTCCATCACATAGATGTAGCAATTTTGTTTTAAATGGTGTAATAATGGCTAGGATTATATGTACTCTTGACCATTAGCCTAATAATGCCTTATGGCTCCAAGATTGCACATATCAATGTTGTTGCCAACCACATGTACTATGTTGAGGTGTGAATGCACTGTAACCCTACAACATTATATTCCAATCTGTGATTTGTGCTACTGTTTTGATGTCTGCTGCTGACACTTGGTTACATGCTCCTTCCATAACAGCTGTAATAATATGCCTCCTGAGGACTATTGACTTGGGATGAGTGCCTTACTAAGCCTGTATTCTTGTAGTGGAGTATATCAACATTGTACACCATTGCCATTCAACCATTGCAGTGACAACTGCATTATGGCACAGGGGTGCATTTGTATACCTCACATCTAGAAATGTTATCCAACATAAAGCAATATTATGTCATACTGATTACATGGGCACATATGCCTAGGTTCATCCACATGCTGTAATGCTGTTATATGCACAAACATATGACATGTTCAGATTCACTTGCAACCTTGGGGAATTCATTGTATGAACAATTGCATCGCTATTCACAAGGATTATTCATGTGTTCCACAGAAGCAATTTTGGATTGTCAGCATTTGTGTCATTAACTGTTCCACATGAACCACATCCACAACAGTTATAATGTGTCCATATATGATGTCAGGGCTGTCACCCACACATTTCCACTGACAAATATATAGTGCTATGATGTACAACTGATGTAATGACACAAAATAGGTTGAGATATACAACCGTGTTAACAATTCCACTGTGTTGCATGTGATTCATACCCACTGTTGTATTTGAAAGCAATTTCATGAAACATTTTGTAACTACATCTGAAATCTTAAGGGGAATACCCAGCTACGAACAGAGCTGGTTGTGGATGGCATCATCCATACTCAACCTCAGGAAACAGACAACATGCTAGCTGACAGATTCAGATCAAACTTTAAGCTCCTGTCTCCACTGGTCATCAACCAGAGTATAACTGCCACCATTCCTCAGTGTATTATATAAAGAGAACAGGTCATATCTGACCTCTTTAAGGCTAAAAACACAGCATCGATGGACCCCAGCAACATCCCAGAATGCCATTTAAATCATTTCAAACATGACCTAGCAGACCCACTTGGATCCCTATCTAACCACAGACTCCAGCATATGTTCCAACAGAATGGTGAACAACAACAGCCATCCCTCTGCACAGGGAGGGACCATCAACATAAGTAAGGAATTATAGACACGTAAGCCTGAATAACCTCATCATTAAGGTCACAGAAATAATCATCATGGACCTTATCAACAAGAACGTAAGTAACTTCCAAATCTAGAAGAAACCCAATTTGGATTTGTTAAGGGTAGATCATCCAAAACCACCCTTGCCAAAATGTTCCTTCTATCCTCCCTGTTTTATGGTGCACCAGTACTTCCAATTTACAGAGCTCCTCTAGATCCAAAATGCAACAGTGCAATAATAAGTTTGCCAAGTTTGTCACCAACTCAAAAACTAGAACTCACCACTGCTTGTCACTAAAAAAAAAAAAAAAAACGAAACTGTCTAGAATTCCCCAACTACATACTATATTCCTAAATACTAACACTCCACAACATAGTCTACAACCCCCTAGCCTGTCCAGCACTAAATAACATCATCAAACCTTACAACTCAAACTGAACACTTAGGTCTATAGATAAAGAGCTTATCTTTATACCCATACCTTCTAAGACAGCAGGACAAAGCCTCTATTCCCACTATGTTGCAAAAGCATGAAACCTCTTCCACTTACTGTGAGAACTACTACTAAACTACTTGCATTTAAAACTGTACTAAAACAACACATGATCAACTTCTGGCTGTGCCCTTGCTCTGAACCAGGCTAATCTTTTCTCCAGATCAGACCTGACTGAATCTCAATCTCTCTCCATCTGTACTTCATAACTCTGTATCATTTACTTGTATATCTTATAATATAAATGACTAGTTACCATCTGCCTCATAGCAATGTACCTGCTTACTTGGAACTCATGTAATTTTTATGTTATCTGTATAAACTTTGTACATCTCTGTATGTAACTGGAGCTTTTCTCCCTGGGCCTCTGCTGAAAATGGGTTCTTTCTGACCTAGTCAGAAAGTCCCAGTGAACATATGTTAAACAAATAAATAAATAAACAAACAAACAAACAAACAAACAAACAAGCAAACAAATAAATAAATAAATAAATAAATAAATATTTCATGTCTGTTAAATTTATCTGACTTCTTCGAGAAGGTCATCAAGGCCACGGATGAGGCAATGTGTCCTGCCTAACTTGACCTGTCAAAGGCATTTGGCAAAATTCCCCACTCAGGTATTATAGAGAAACTCTCTCAACTGGGCATAAACTCCTACATCACCAGGTGGATAGTCAAATGGATCAACAACAGGACACATACTGTCAAAGTGGGTGAATTTACCTTCAGCAAGAGGCCAGTCATCAAGGGCATACCATCGATTTCTGTACTAGGCCCTTTTAAGTTCAGTATTTATTTCTCAGAAGTCAGTGCAAACATGTCTTTGTCTGACCAAGTCTGCAGCTGATGGAAAATTGTGGTCAATCATGAAATCCACAGACATTACTGATATACTGCAGAAAGGATTAATGCACACAAATGATTCTTTCCTGAGACATGTAGAGAAAATAAATGCAAAAAAAAAAAAAAATCATAATTATTCCGTTTTGTAAACCAAATGTCTTACCTAATTACAGTATAGACAGCACCAGCCTAAGACTAGACCCAGTGGTATGTGATGTGGTTACTTAGGCTGATGCTTATCTAAACTTCGAACACACTGTGTCATGGTGGTGAGAAATCCTTCTATGTGACACAACTCATAAGTAAGGGCATAGCATCCAGATCAAAAAACATTATAATTCCGTTGTACTTTGCCCTCATCACACCAATAATTGAGTACAGTGCACCGTTTTGCATGTACATCACCAGAGTTCTGCAACAGCTGGAGTGAAGCCAGAGTTTTCTCACCAGGAAGATACAGGTTATAAAAACAAGTCCTACACAGAAAGATTGAAAGCTCTGTCACTATATTTTGTCTCCTACAGACTACTATCGGGCGCTCTCTGTCTGGCCTACAGGGCAGTGTCCAATCAGACTCTGATGGAAATGTTACACATTCATAAAACATACTCATTCCAAGGATATTAACCTAGCCTCTGACATAAATAAGTCCTGTTGGAGAGATAGACACAGCTCTCAGAGACTATTTCTTCTATAGAACAAGCTTCTCTTTCTTGTAATGCAAACCCCTTCCCTGACCCTCTTCAAGTGCAACTTAGATCAATGGATGTGTAATCATAAATTTACTCCTGAGGTGGCACCGATGTCCCTCATGGACATAGACAGTCGGTATTACTTACGGTAGCATAAGCTCATACCTCTGTGAACTTGGTTCACCTACCTACTTATTGAAAATTGTTAAACACATGTTAAATCTGGCTAGGCTTGTATGGGCTCTTGGGTCATTAACCTAGTACTCTCCTATGGAGCTATAAATCTATAAACCAATAAACCTATGAAGTGCAATTGTAGCCTAGGTCCAGCTATAGTGTGACTGTACTGCAACATGGATGCACCAGTACATCACATTAGTATTATCCCTTGATAGTTTGCAACACATATGGATGTACGTCAGGATTTCATGGCAGTATAACATTTTGACTGTCAGTGTCAGGGGGACAGTGATCATGTGGCACATGTCTTGACACGAGGTTTGACATGTGCTTATAGAGGGTGCTCTGTTTATTGTTTGGTATGTGTACAATAATATAGTGACCGCTGCACTGATCATTGACACTTGACTTTGCACTGCTGTACTTTCTGTGCACAAGGACATAGTTAATCCATTGCCATCATTCTCACATACTGCTGAACCATTCATTATAATGCTTCACTTCTTAATTCAAACATCAATTGCTGATGATTCAAACAATATCCATTGGTATTACATGTGTCATATGCATGCAATATCCAGCTGTGTGCAGGGAATCCATGAATTAGTGTGTATGTGTTGTTATCCATATGGCCAATACCTACATCAGCCAGGGATGCTTTAGTCAAGTGTCTCACATATCTGATAGGCCATACATAATTATTTCTTGGGATGTATACCCATTAGGATTTGTCAGTGCAGACTTCCCTTCAAGGTGTTCTAATAGATGCTTAGCACATTTCTGTGTTGCACCCAGTAAAAACACAGCTCAGTGATGCCATTGATGGCATGCATTTGATTCTTGCAGGTTGTGGCTTATGTGCCATGCAAACCTATCAACTGTCCATGACTGGCCTTGATTTCAAATCCAATTTTAACAATGTCCCCTCTTAAACCCTGCAATAATTGGCCATTTTTGGGGAAGGTGTGATGAATTCTACTTATAGAATACTGACAGTCATTACAGTTGTACACAACCATTCCTGAAGAACATACACAATAAATTCCACTCACATATCCTGTCAGTGCCACAGATTAATAGTCATAATATTGCAAAAGTGTCCACGATTGTGCCTGTTTCTGTCTATAGTTGTCCAGGAGTCTGTTGCTATGTGTCCCTGATTGGTTGAGAATCATGGTGACGCATCAGCCATATTCAAGCAAGCCATTTTGCAGATCTTCAGAGTATGCACATAAGCCTAATTTATAAACTGCCCTTGCTAAATGTCCTCTCCAGTGAGCACGTCAGTGATGTTTATATCACAGCCATTCATCTCCATTGACATGTAAGCTTTTGTGACTATCACATATATATTGTCAAGTGTGTTTATATCACAATATACTTGCTGAGGAGGTGTGCACAGCAGTATGTACTGTGCTGTCTACATATGTGCTTAATGTTATTATTCTGACTTGTACTGGAAGTGTACATATACTGGCATATTATATGTATTTATTTAATTATTGACCTTTGATTACCAGGGAAGTCTGACTATGTAGAAGCCCATTTTTGGAGGCACAGGGAGAGAAGCTCCAAATTATTACAAACAAACATTTTAAGAACAATAATTTTACAATCTTAAAAAATAAAACAAAAACATCTGCAGTTTAAATAATCATAGAAAATTAGACTTGATAAAAACATTGATTAAGAAGCAATGCAAGTTACATGACAATTATTTAATATTTTCAGAATTTTAGACCTATTTATACATGATATACATACAGAGTTTTTTATCATATGCTCATACATGTTTTTATGTTTATACGTTTTTATGTTGTCTTTTTATAGTAGTTTTGACTATGTATCTTGGTTGAATATAACTTTAAATTTCTTAAATGCATGATGCAACTAATTGAGAGTTAATTGAGTGTATAAGTATTTAAGCAACAGAATGTTTTATATCTATGTCTGATGAAGCAACCAAGGTTGCGAAAGTGCTCACCTCTCTTTTATACATTTTATTTGTTTGTTTAATAAAGACGTTATTGTGTGGTACCCGGTATAGTGTTGTTTTTACAAGTTCCCTTTTTTACATACTGGGTTTTACCTGACAGCCGTTTTTGTTTGTTATATATTCATTTTATTTTTATTCGGCCAAAGGACACACGCGTCTATGGAAAATATATCCACTACATTATCCAGTGATGGTCATCACCAACGGTTTCTTAGAATTCTGGATATACCAGTTAATCCACACCTTGAAGCGAACTTACAGGACAATTTACAAGATAATGTAAGCACTCAAGATTTATCAGAGTTTTTAGTCAGTACAAACAGCTTGAGAATTTGATGTATAAGTATAAGAGACTACAATGGCAACGTCTGCACCTACAAGCCTCACTAGAATCTAAAATCATTCCTCGAGGCTTGAGGGTATTAAATATGCCTACTTATGGAGAGACTTATCCTGTTCTTTTGAGGAAATGGCAGGGATTGAACTTACAGTTTAGTGCCAAATATATGGATCTACTGATTGAGTTTTTCTCACCTATTGAATTTGAACTCAAAGCTGAAATTATTGCTTTGGAGACAAATATAAATGAGAACTTTTCACGTGACACTACATTTCTTAAATTGAATGAGCTCCAAGAAAATATTATGACCTATGAGAAAAAACTTCAAATCAATAAATTATCTAAGTTGAACAGGGACAAAAGAGATTTTGCTACCAGCAATGTCTTCTCATGGCCAAAGGAAAACACTTTAGGCAAAATACACTCCTAATATGACTAGAAACTTGCATCCTTCCCCTTTAAATGAAAGCACTAAACGCGATGCTGTTTCACAGAGCACGTCCGGTTTTTCGGTTGCAGCAACTACTAGTGTGCATGATGAGAGCAACGCCAACACGGTTCTACATGCTGTAGAGCACTCTGCTAACCCATCGAGCTTTTCGGATGATAATGCCACTAAATCTGGAGCTATTCCCAAGAAAACACGTGCACTCACGTCGTCAGCAGCTTTGCCATCTACCACAAACAGTAAGGCAGTGAAGCCCAACAGCGAGATACTTGGACACACAGATAGCATTTTTTAGATGCCAGCAAGCAAGGCGACTTCACACTGAAGGTTCCGCTGCCCTACGAAACTTGGATGAAGTACCAGCAATACAAGGGACAGCCATTCCACGTAACTTCAACGGATGGTGCAGTTCAATCACCGAAGAGGAGAAGGACCTAAACACAGGTTTGGTTATGAACCTTTCCTCTTTCACCCTAACTCCTGAACAGTTAAATTTACTAAGTAAAGGACTATCATTTATACCAGCTAGCAAAGCTAATTTAACTGAAATGATAAAAGACCTGAAGTTACTTGGTAGAAACCTGTCATTAAAAGTTACGTTCCCTAATAATGATGTTAACGCTATTAATGTGTATAAGCACCCTAGCACATTTATTCCTTTTACTCCCCCTAGTATACAGAGATTTCTTGATATCTGTGAAACTTCGTTTAGGCAGATACACGAAGATGATTTGAATGACTATTATTATAGTAATCTCACCATCAATGATAAAAGAGCATTAAAAGTATTGAAGAATTTCCAATCTCTAGTCATTAAACGGGCAGACAAGGGTAGAGGCATTGTTATTCTAGATAAACAACTTTATATACAACAAATGCATAAGCTTCTGTTTAACAATGAGACCTATAGATTGATTTCTAAAGTGACGGTGAATGCTATTATTGATAAGGTTTCATTTTTGATGTTTGACTTACTTATTACTGGTCTGGTAGATGAAGCATTGTTTAAATATTTTATTGTTTTAAATCCAACTATTCCTAAAATCTATGGCCTACCTAAGATTCACAAAAACAGAGCTTCACCATCGATGCGCCCTATAGTATCAGGCGCTGGTTGGTGTACTGAGCCTCTATCTATTTTTGTAGAAGGTACACTACATGGACTTTTGGAGAACTGTCATACTATCCTAAGGGACACTAAAATGTTTCTTGAAAAACTACACAATAGAATGGAGAGTTTAACAGAGGATGAGGACTTTGCTCTAGTTACAATGGACATAGACTCATTATTCACCAGCATTCCAAATGCATGGGGTATTGACATGATTAGAAATTTTTTAACAGTAAATAGATGTTTCACTAATGATAGAGTTCAGCTTATTTGTAGCTTGTTAGAAATTATATTGGAGAACAATGTTGTCTATTTAGAAGAACAATTTTTTCTACAGCAAGTTGGAGTAGCGATGGGCACTCCATGTGCAAATAGCTACGCCAACTTATCACTAGTATGTTGGGAACAAACAAATATTCTCTCTGAAAGAAATCCCCTTATACACCAAATATTATGGTATGTGCGTTTTGTGGACGATGTCTTTTTACTGTGGAAAGGCAATAACTTGGAATTTATATCTTTTGTGAATTATTTACACACAACTACTGATTTTCTGAAATTTACACATCATTTCTCTATGTCCGAGATTGAATTTTTAGATGTACACATAAGTAAATCAGATTTAACATGCCTTAAGAGTAAGATTTTCCACAAACCCACTAGAAAAAATACATACTTACACAAAACCAGTATGCATCCGAGGCACATTCCAAGAAATGAACTGAAAGGACAGGTGTATAGAACCCTCAGATTACACAATAATGACAATGATGCTACATTAGCTTTAAGGAGTTTGAAAGCTGATTTTTTAGAAAGAGGATATCACAATGATGAAATAGATAAAACTATATCCGATGCTTGGTCTATGAGGGACTCAAGATGTAAACCATATTTTCAAACATCAGCTGCTAACAGTCTTCACAACAACAATACCATTGGTACACCAAACTCTGGTTTTAGAGCAGTGTTTCAGTTTGCAAGTAATGTGAATCAATATACAGATATCATTAAAAAGCACTGGCATATTTTACAAGAAATTCCTAGCCTACATTCAACTGTTGGTAATGTACCTAGATTTAGCTTTAGGAGTAATTTATCACTTAAACAACATTTATGTAATAAAGACACTAAGAAAACTGTCTGTGTCTCTACACATCAAGATACTTTTCCTTGTAGGTCATGCACAGTCTGTGCACATATATATAGTACCAATCCATATGTTCATCCTATGAGGAACTTTGAACTCTATTTTTATACATACACTGATTGTAAGACTACAGATGTTGTGTATTACTGCTTCTGCCAAAAATGTCATGCTTTTTATGTTGGGAAGACCAACAGAAATCTGAAGGACAGAATTTTAGAACACATACGGGACATTAGAAATAATAAAAAAACTAATGCACTCGCTCAACATGTCATGAATACAGACCCTTCACACTCTTTTAAGTTTTTTGTTTTACAACGTATTTATATGAATATGAGAGGAGGGGACATAGAAAACTTTATTGAGAGTTGTGAACAAAGATGGATTATCAAGCTCAATGCGGATAAATATCCAGGGCTAAATGGGTCCACATCATTAGTTCCTTTCCTCAAAGCAAGACATCTCCCACACAAATAAAATTTTTTCATAACATTTTATATAACATTTTAGGGTTGGGAGGGTGGCCTAATGGTTAAGGTGTTTGCCTTACAAACACAAGGTGCAGGGTTTGAGTCACACAAGGGATAATTGGCTAGGCTTAAAATGGCTCGCAAAGGCAGTTAGCTTAGTACTAACCTATGAACCTATCTACCCCTCCTATATTTATATTCTCTTCATATTTATACATTTTACATTTAATACACACGTCTTTAAGACATACACATACACACATATATATTTTTTGATTATATTATTTTATTTTAGTACTATTTATAGTTACAACACCTATTTATACATGATATACATACAGAGTTTTTTATCATATGCTCATACATGTTTTTATGCTTATACGTTTTTATGTTGTCTTTTTATAGTAGTTTTGACTATGTATCTTGGTTGAATATAACTTTAAATTTCTTAAATGCATGATGTCACTAATTGAGAGTTAATTGAGTGTATAAGTATTTAAGCAACAGAATGTTTTATATCTATGTCTGATGAAGCAACTAAGGTTGCGGAAGTGCTCACCTCTCTTTTATCCATTTTATTTGTTTATTTAATAAAGACGTTATTGTGTGGTACCCGGTATAGTGTTGTTTTTGCTTGTAAGCAAACTTGAATGCACCTTTTTTCTGTGCTCGTGCTGCTCTGCATGATTTCCTGCCTGGCGACAACAATGCTAGCCATGAAACAGTGCTTGTATATGTGTAAGAATGATGAGCAGCATAAATATGCAATTAGCGCCGATGCTCCTCACTCTAACATAAATTACATGTAGGCTTCACCCAAAGCCTACAAGAGGTTTATTAAATCCCAGTGTTTATTTATCTGTCCTCATTGATTTTTATGAAAGACAAACTGACTCATTACAAACTGAAGTCAATGATTTATGTAATAAAATAGGGGACTCTACAAAGACAAATACTTAAAAACAACAATATAAATGGATATGTTTTATAGAAGGTTGGCCCCAGAAGATGTTGCCTGATGGTACTGATTATTGAATAAGAAAGACTCAGGTGAAAATTCAATAAAGCCCACACGGAGTGATTTTCCGTGTAAGCAAAATGGCACAGCCCCAACATGGAAACCAGACTCCGAGCAATCCAATAAACAGAGTGGAGGGGCATGTCCGTGGAATGAAAATCATTTCATAAGCTGGTGAAATCCATGCAAATGAGGGTGATTTATGATCCAATTAGCAGAAAGGCACCCGTGTAGGTGCTGTGTTGGTGTCAGAAATGTACATGGAAAAAAATGTGTACCAAAATCTAAAGTATAAACAGGGGCTGTAAAAGCCCAAAACAAAGGTTGGCTATCTCACTGTAGGCATACAAATAGCCAAAACTATGACCAGTGAGTCCAGGAAACAATGCAAATCATTAAAAAATTATTATTTTTTAAATACATATATTACAGTTGCGCAGCATGCAGCAATGTGCAAACATGCCATTATGGTAAAAAAAATAAAAATAAAATGTTGATAAAATGAAAATAAGACATTTGCAAAAATAATGCATTATAGTGCCCTGCATGCAGAGTGTACAATGGCATGTGTCAGTGGTTGCTAAGGAGGCAGGCCCTGGAGTAGTGAAGTATCCAGGGTATATTCAAGTAGATGTATGCACTTGAGCTGGGGTTACTGAATCACAAAAAGGGTGACTGTGTCCACAGATACAACCCTTGGCATGGCTAGAACCATGTAGGTAATAGTAGAACAGGTTGCTGACATAAAAAAGGGATTGTGTCATGCTATGTAGAAATGGATTGGAGCTCAACGGTGCCTGTTTGTGCTCAGCTAAGCACAGCTATGCAGGTGGGCATGTCCAGTGCTGCTAAGATTTGTTTAGCTGTGGGGCACATGTTTTAGCTGGTTTAAGCTATGCTGAGTGTGCCCGTGCATGGGGATGTGTCCATACTACTGAGCACTGTTTATACTAGTGGCGCGGGTTTGCGTGCCTCATCTCAGTGCTTAGTAGTGAAAGAAATTAAAAAAAAAATAATGAAAGGAAATAGCCTGGGAAAACCAATCAGGTATAAATGACTGATAAGCTCTGTTCCACTGACACTGGCCCATTCAAAACCCTTAATGATAAACTTGCAGTTGGAATGCATCATAGTCAGTCAATCACACAGGCTGTATTTGCAGCACACCAGTATAAAGTATGCATACACCCATCAATCTGATTTTTCCCACATACTACACACCATTGGAGTACACACTTGGGGAATTTTAACTTACAAAATTATAAGGGCTGCTGCTGCTGTGATACATCTGTATGTGCTAGAGGCTGAGGTCAGTGCTGATGCTGATACTGACTAAAGGCCTAGACTGAGAAGTTGAAGAGTGTTCAGGCCTAGGTTTACCTTTCAAGAGCTACATGAGCTGGAGATAGTAGAGCACTATGGGGTGGACAGGGGTATACTGCAGAACTCACCGATCTCTGCTGCCTTCAACTCAGACCCAGAGCAAACAAAGGGGAACCCATCGCAGTGGAAACAAATGTATGTGTAGCCCTAAGAATACTAGTTACAGGTACTTTTCATAGCCCTACTGGGGAAATGATGGGGGTCTCACAGGCATCTGCATCCAGGGTTCTCCACCAGTTCTTGGTTGCCATACAAACACATGCCAGTGAGCACATATATTTACTCCACATCCCTGAGGAGAGGGTCAGCAATATGCATCTCTTCCACCATGTAATACACTACCCTGAGGTACTCAGTGCCATAGACTACACTCATGTCCACATCAAAGCACCACCTGGTGATACGGGTAGAGTCTACATCAAACGCAAGGGGTATCACTCCATCAACTGCCATGTCATGTGCAATGCCCAGGGCATTATCATGAATCTGTGTGCTGGCAGCCCTGGCAATCATGACTTCCACATCTGGCATGCATCACAGCTGTACCAGATGCTTGCCAGGGGGGACATCCCATATGGCCATCTACTGGGAGATGCTAGATATGCACTGGAACTGTGAATGATGACATCCATCAGAAATGTACACACACCTACCAAAGAGTGCCATAATGAGGCACACACAAACTAGGAACATCATAGAGCATGTGTTTGGGCTGCTAATCACAGTTTCACTGCCTTGATATATATGGTGGAGCCCTGCAGTACTCTCCAGCCACATGTGCACACATGTTCACAGTATATGCCATGCTACACAATATGATCCTGTGGAAACAGCTGTGGCAGGAACATGACAGGGAAGGGACACACAGCTCTCCACCAGTGCCAAGGTCCCCACAGCGACAGAGGGACTCGGAGGAGGAATCCCCTGAGCCTGTCCCTGTAAGCAGACATAGGTGTACCCAGTATGCCCTGGCCTTGGCAAAGATACAACACATAACACATGCATTGACATCCTAGAGACCTAGAGACTGACACCTCACTCTGACTCACATACATAGTAAAGAGGAAGCCAGCCACACCACACAACCTGTACCTTACCATGTATTGGCTGTGTACTCTGTGCATCTGACAGTCAGCCCCGAAGCATTGTGATCTCAACTGGTGCAGGCACAAGGTTAGTCTCTCTTCTTTACAACAAATATATGGGGGTACTAGACAATGGTAGCATATGTATGGACCAGCTTCATGTATGCTAGGGAATAGAGTGGGCTACAGCTGACAGCTATATGGGACCACAGGAGCTCTCAGCCCAGTACTGGCCTTCCCATAATATGCAGTAGGCCCCAAGGCAACAAAACTCACTCCACTAAGTCAGGGAAATGACAAACAGCGGAGTCATAAGACAGATACATGACAGTCAATGCTAGAGTCCCCTACCCCTAACACACCCATGTTTCCATACAACTGCAGTAACAGTATGTTTGCAAGGTCATAGCAGCAGACCACACAATCCCAGGGCTGTCTCAATCATCCTGATGACATGTTCCATTTCCACAATATGCAGGGGCCAATGTGCTATGTATGTCTGTGCTTGATAGTGTCAGGAGTTAAGCTGCACTGTCTGGTGGTTGTTGTGGCTTTGTGGGCTAAGTACATGGTTGATGGTGTTCATGGTTTGAGACTGGCTATGCCACTGTTTTGCAAGTGAGCTACACCTATGGTAGGTGTTCTACAGACTGTCCATATGTCATTATTTTTTACTGCAAGGCAGCTGGACAAAGACAGAGATAATAGAGGGACAGGGGTCCACAGAGTAACCTATAAGGTGATTAGTAGAGCAGCAGGTTGCAACAAGTCACAGTAGCAGCAGGATATCAAGGCCATCATGTAACTGCGTCAGTACTTACATCAAGTCATTGGGCACCAGCATACCTTTCTAATGTACAGAGTCTTGCAGAATGTCCACAGTTTTATATGTCTGCTCCATTTTTCATAACATTGTAGTTTTCTGGCAAACTACTAGCAAAGCAATAAAGGTTGATGTTAGAAAATAATGACAGACACTTGAGATGCAGATGTCATACCCTTCAGAAAATTCAGGCTAATACAAAACCTGTTATTCTACCAACTGTCTAGGTTTCTAAAAAATATTAACCTATTGTCTGTAGAACTGGGCCTGTGTCCCACTTTTATATATGGCTTTATACAGATTTCTTGTTCTAACAGATTGAAAGGTATGGGCACCATGTAACAATATAATACCAATACAACAAAAACTGTCTGAGGACCAGAGCAGACATATGGGGTGCAATGCTGGACATCCTGCAAAACAGATACATTCAAAGGTGTGAAGTCTGTAATGCTGCATGTGGGGTTACATCTTGTACCTCAGTGACAGCATACTTACAACTACATAAAGCTGCAACTGTGGACAAACCCAGGAACAGGAGCAGGACAAAGGCCCACAGATAAGGAGAAGGATGAACTACTGGCCAGACAAATGTAGAAAGTGCAGAGGAGAACAGGTTGTACAATAGCATGGGTTCCCTGCTGTGTATGGAGTCAGTAACTCAAATGTCTGTCAACAGTTCCTTACATCAGTCTATAATGATCTGCCACTGATGTACCAGGAAATCACATTGCTATGTACAACGTACCAGACATATGATGAAAAATCCTGTTCAATCTAATACAATCTATACACACCCTAGATATGAGTCAGATATTATGGCCAGCACACAGATGGGTGATCCTTTGGACATGCTATCAGGAAGGTGCTGGACTGTGTAATCAAGTGCAGCAGCCAATTAGCTGTAGCACACAAAATCCCAGCCTGGAGTACAGGTAGGTTGGGACTGGAGTCCCCTTGTAAGTTCTGATGGTTGCACTGAGCATTATCCTGCACTTAGCTAATTTCAGCCTATGTCTGAAGCCTCATCTGCCTATAGAACTGAGATGTCACTATATCTCTGTGCATACAGACAGCTAGGTATACCCAACTGCCTCTCCCTATCCCCAACAGACTGATTACCCTGATCTATCAGTATGTGGCACATATAGGATATCTATGTATCTGTATGTATGTGTGTGTGTATATATATATATATATATATATATATATATATATATATATATATATAAAAAGAGGGAGAGAGAGAGAGAGATAGAAAGGTATAGAGTGATGTAGTGCTGAATCCACTTGCACACCAATTGCTACCAGTGGTGCATGCAACTAATACAGTGAGCTGTAGTGTGTAATAGTAGGTAGGTAGGGTTTCTATTCTCACATCAGCCACTGTGTGTGTGTGTGTGTGCGTGTGTGTGCGTGTGTGTGTGTGTGTGTGTGTGTGTGTGTGTGTGTGTGTGTGTGTTTGTGTGTGTCTGTGTGTGTGTGTGTAGATATTTCACATACAGCATCATACACATGCCCAACACGCCTAACACGCCTATGCGTCGGGCCCTAACTGATGTTAAAAGGGGTTTGAGATACTGTGTTAGAAATGCTGATAGTGGTTCCATCAAGGACCCTATCCCTGATACAATGGGTCTACCTGGGGGTTTTGAAATGGACTTATGTATTTTTGGGAGAAGATACAAGATTTGTTTCTGTGGGTATTTTTGGTTATGATACCCTCATCCTCAGCTAGTTTCAGAAAAGAGTCTATTTCTTTTTTAAAAACCCCAGTTGGGTCAATGTACATTTGCATATAACATCTAGTATCAGCTAATTGTCTTTTCCCCTCATCAAGGTATTCCCCAATGTTCATAACCACCACGGCACCACCCTTGTCTGCAGGTAGAATGGCAATGTCACGATTATGCTTTAATTCCTCCAAGGCTGCCTTTTCCATGGGTGACATATTCTGGCCCAGAATGTATGATTCATTATGATGAAAATGTAAATCCCTGAGAACAGATTGTTGGAAAATAGAGACATGTTTGTTCATGGGCGGTTGAAAGTCTGATTTCAAAAATTTGAAATCAAGTGATCTTTGGGAGGTGTTGTCTGAAAAGAATAATTTCAAATTTAGGTTGCGACAGAAAGACAAAACATCCTAAACAATGCTATGTTCATTAATAAAAAATCTAGGAATAAAACCAAGTCCTTTATTAAGTAGTTTAGTTTGTACATCTGTCAGTTGAACATTAGAAAGGTTCAAAACATTATGAAACTCAAATTCCGTCAACTCAACATTGTTTGTAATAACCCTTCCATGGAATTAGATCTTATTCCTATATTTGTGCTTGCGACCCCCTCGTCGCTTGTTTGTATGTCTAAAGGGTAGTGCACATTAGTTTTTTTTGCTTCTGGGTGATTCTCGATAGTTATTGCAGTCATTGTCTGTGCAAGATGAGTCATCCCCTGAGGTACTAGCTAAAGTCTTGTCAGAGGATTTTAGAATAGACCTAGGCCTTTTTTTGGGTTTGTTTCCTGGTGTTTTTTGACCAAAATCATAGAATCTCACAGTTTTTGGTTGAGTTGACGGAATTTGAGTTTCATAATGTTTTGAACCTTTCTAATGTTCAACTGACAGATGTACAAATTAAACTACTTAATAAAGGACTTGGTTTTATTCCTAGGCAGCCTTGGAGGAATTAAAGCATAATCGCGACATTGCCATTCTACCTGCAGACAAGGGTGGTGCCGTGGTGGTTATGAACAGTGGGGAATACCTTGATGAGGGGAAAAGACAATTAGCTGACACTAGATGTTATATGCAAATGTACATTGACCCGACTGGGGTTTTTAGAAAAGAAATAGACTCTTTTCTGAAACTAGCTGAGGATGAGGGTATCATAACCAAAAAATACTGTTAAACATCTTACTGTCAAAGACCCACAGAAACAAATCTTGTATCTTCTCCCAAAAATACATAAGTCCATTTCAAAACCCCCAGGTAGACCCATTGTATCAGGGATAGGGTCCTTGATGGAACCACTATCAGCATTTCTAACACAGTATCTCAAAACCCTTTTAACATCAGTTAGGGCCCGACTACAGGACACCACGCACTTTTTACAAATTTTGGAGGATACACAGCTAGAACCAGACTGGTTAATGTGCACGTTGGATGTTAAATCTTTATACACAAGCATTCCACACTGGGCGGGATTACAATCCCTGCAATACTGGCTTGAGAGAACAAACATATCCTCCGGGCTTCAACACCTTACTTGTCTGCATGGCGGAACATGTATTAAACAAAAATGTCTTTTATTTCCATGGAGAATGCTTTTGGCAGCTACAAGGGACAGCAATGGGAGCTTCCTTTGCACCCATTTATGCTGACTTATTCATGGCCTATTTTGAAGAATGTATGATATATGACAAATCACACAATATTTACATGGTGGAAATCAATATCTGGCAATGATATCTGGATGATTGCTGGATGGTGCGGAAGATGGATGAAGCATATCTAAAGGAATTTATGGAGTACCTGAATGGTAACATTTGGGGTATTGAGTTTATGGTTACATGTAACAGGAATACCATAGATTTTTTGGATGTTACTGTTTACCGTAATGCAGATGATACTCTAAGTACCAAAACATTTAGAAAATACCCTCAATACAATACCTTGTTACACGCCTCCAGTATGCACCCGAACCACACCATCCGCAACATCCCTAAGTCTGAATTTATGCGTATCAGATGCATTTGTTCATCTTATGATGAATTTGAACATGCCAGACTTGATTTATACCATAGATTTCAGGACAGAGGATATAGAGGCATAGATATATATCAAGCTAGTTCATGGAGCAAAACCATAGACAGGAGAACATTGTTACAATACAAAAAATCAGAGCATGCTCATCAGGATTCTATCTTGATTTTTGTCACCACATATGGCAGGAACCAACCTATTGTCAGGGATATACTTAATTGCAAGTGGAAAATTCTTTTGGCTAATGACACTTTAAGGTCAATACTAGACCCTCAATGTCAAATGTCATACAGAAGAGGCAAGAATTTGGGAGAGCTATTTTCACATTACCAAACCAGAGAAGGGGGAGGTGCGATATATCATCAGACCACTATCAGTGGTGATAAACTAATTGGTACTTTTCCATGTGGTCACTGCTGCTCCTGTCTACAAGTTAGTACACTAAAAGAATTCACCAGTGCCAACACCAATCGGGTATTTAAAACCAGGGTGTTTGGTAATTGCAGCAGTACATGGGTTATTTACTTAGCTACCTGCCAATGTAAAGCTTTTTATGTTGGTCAAACCTCTAGGTCTCTTAGAATAAGGATGATAGAACATCGTAGTGACATGAGGAACAAAAAGAAACAAATGCTTTATACAGACACACGATACAACATCCCAATGCCCAGTTTATGTTCATGATCATTGACAAAATTCAGGGAGATAGGAACAACCAACAGGGTTGGCACACCATTTTAAACCACAAGGAACAATATTGGATAACCAACCTTGGATGTTTATTCCCCCCAGGTCTGAATGACCATCTGTGAGTTTCACTGAACACTGGAGGATTTCATAATCATGGTTACAACAACAAACATTCATATAGATCAAGAATTAGTACGAACAATTCAATGGTGGTCAGGCCTACCAACGCTCATATTATACTCTACAAAGCATGATAAGAAATTGTTCAGGATACGAATATGTATATGTATGGTTTGGTATTCGTATCTGGTATGTTGGCATTAAACATTGAGTATTGTACAATTACAATGTTGAACTTGTATTATCTACAAGCATATTATTTAAATTTATTATAATCTATAATATAGCTGAGAATGAGGCCACTATACTCTTTTTGCCTTATTTTGTAATATATTATATGATCAGTACTTGGTTCATTATTATTCAGTTCTTTTGAACTTGTGGTTATCACCCTTCAAAATATATATATATACTAGTGGTATATATTTTCTGCTTTTTTACACTATGATATGCATTCACAAATAGTGACTATGGTATTGGTCTATTACCTTGTAATATGTATGCCATATAATGGCTTACTTCCAGAGCTTTGATTTTTATCTTTAAAAATATGACTTAATATCTACACCTCTGGCATTTTTGTGTCACTGGTCATATGCTTTAATCAAGAATGGAACATGCACTTTGTTACTCCAGCCACTGGGTGGTGCTGTAATATTGCTTCCAGGTAATCAGAGACTAGTATAATTGCAGGCTGCTTTATTTCATTCAAAAAACTTTATTGTATTCATTGATAAAGGCTGAATAGCCGAAACCGGTCTGGATTTGAAGGAATTATAAATAAATAATCATTATTTCTTCATTACTGCATGTTCACTATCATTTTTTGCTGGTCGTTGGTGGTTTACACTGTTACGACACTGTCATAGTCCATGTCAGTGTGCCTGACCTGAAACATACCTCCCTGGACTATATGACATGAGACATGATTGAGCCCGCTGATTATGTGTCCCAGGCAGGTATGTTCCTAATCTTAAGCAGCATTTTGCCATCACCCAGAATGATGCTGCAATACAATCAGGAAATGATTGATCTTAACAATTGGCTTGGTTCCTGGTGCCAATCCTGGGGGATCCAGTACCTGATACCCTGGGATGATATTCAACAGACCATGATGCTTTGCCACAGATGGCCTCCATCTGTCTCACCTAGCTTTCAGCCTTCAAGCCATGGTTCTTGCCACCCCCATAGTGTTTTTATTAGGAAAAGTGATGATGTTAACACTACCAGCATGAAACATTCCACATATCACAAATTAAAGGCCATGCTGTTAAGCACTAGGTTTCTAGACATGAACCTGCACACATTGCAAGCAGTCATTATCCTGGAAAATGCTGACATCTGTGCAGTCACAGACACATAGTTCAAGGCTGCAGAGAGCGCAACAACCGTGCATAGTCACCCTTCCTATCATACAGTCAGACCCCAAGGTGTGGGCAGTAAAGGCAAGGGACACGGGGTTTCACTATAAATGGAAGACATACACATCTCCAGGCTGGTCAAACAGTAAGATGCACAGGAGGCACTCCAGGTGCAGTTAACCATTGCCAAGAAATATTCAAATCATAGCTAGCTACCGGCCCCCACATGTGACCAGGGAAGCCATTCTGCCTATATCAACCTGTTCAACTCTATCAGAATTCGATTCTGTACTATGATCCTGGGTGACTTTATGTACCCAAACATAGATTAGATGAAGTACTTATGCCAGCACACAAATGTCAATTGATTCATGGCGTTTGGCCATGCAAACACCTTGGAACAGCTAGATGCTACTTGCACATGAGGTGCACATCTGTTGAAGTTGATATTAAACAACATGGGTAACCACTGCAGCATCCCTACAGTATCATCCTCCATGGTAGAACCAACCATAAAGTGGTCACATTTGCAGTCATCATCTCCCAAAATACACATCTAGCTAGGGCAGACATACAAACATCTTCAAAGTTTATCACAGCCTCCTGAGGGATGGTATAAACACCTTCTCAGCCACCTCTCCCTCTGTAGGAACTGGCACCAATATGCACAAATACACCAAAGCACTATATGTGCATTGGTATAGATGCATGGAGTCAGGTTTACCCAACAGAACTACATTATCCACTGCAAGGCTAAGTAAACCTGACTGGTGGGCAGCTACAATACATAGATTCTATAACAGGAGTGAAATATTGCAGTCCCAGAACAAGACGGAGCAGGTGCTCAATTTGAAGCAATGAACAAGCAAATAAGAGCACTATGGAACAGCTGGATTGCATTTTCATTAGCCAATGGTATGGCACCACAGTGCTATAGTTAAGGCCTGCATGTAGGCCTTGACCCTTTTCTTTGTCTGTGAGATGTACATTATCAAGTTGTGGGGACTACAGCACCACAGAGGGTAAGTAAACATATTGTCTATTGTCTGGATTTATGTGGTATGTCCACAGTGTGGCATGCCATGTTTGACCTTTGTGAACAGACTTTCTGATTATGTGGCAGTTTACTGTTTAACAGTGTGGGTTGAGGTCAGTAAGGGGACAAACAGATGTGAGTGTCATACATCCTTTGCATCAGAATATGTATGCTGTTGCAGTAGCTGCTGATCTATCAGCTGTGTATGTTTGTAGGGGACGACAGTGACACATGTCCCTGTCACTTGACCACCCCCCACCCCTTCATGTATGGGTGCTGTGTGGATCCCCTGATCTAGGTGTTTGAGAGGTATGGTAAGTCTGTAGCAGGTAGCTGAACATACTGCTGCATATGTTGCAGGTTGCAGCAGCTGCATTCTGCCTAGGAGTCATACTGGGGATTGTAAACACAATGGGGGACAGCAAGCTGTATATTTCAGTAAGAGAGCAATGTTAGCTCTGTTGTCACAGCATAGCCAGGGTGAGGGTACCCATAACAGTCCAGGTGAGACTTGTGCCTCAGGTACATATGTTATGTAATAGTGCCATCCAATTAGTGGTAGGTAATATTTAGGACACCTATACATATTTGTGAAGTGTGTCCCGACCTGCAGGTCTTTGACATGCTAATATGGGTGGCAGCGACTGCAGTAACATTAACTGGTTCTGCTTAGAATTGCTGGGCTCAGTCATTTCTTTGCTGTTTTGACAAGCATGTACTTGACATGCAACAGACTGGAATGTAAGCCAGGACTGTGGGTTGTGAAATGTAAAGTATGCTAGGAATGTAACAGATTGAGCTACTGAGTCAATACTATAGCAGGAGTATTTGCAAGACATATGTGCATGCAGACAGTCTGTTACACAGGATTGGCATGAACATGTGTGTTCATATGGGTATGACATGTGATACTGAATTGTCTGTCATGATTTTCTAATCTCAGTCTGTACTGACTTGCTAGTACTTCAGCACACAGAATAGGTTTTGTGACAGCATGACAAAAGTAGGTGGCACAACTGTGGACATTCTGCAACAGTCTGTACAGTTGTCAGCTGTACCTGCTATCCTAGGCCTCATGTACATTCATTAACATTTATTTGGCTGTGTATTGGTTTGGTGTCTGCATCACAGTCCCAAATAAGCTGTAATTTTCCCATTATATGTTCAAGTAGTGTGTCACTGGCAGTCAGGATATGTGTATGGAAACAGGTGTGATACTTCAGAGCTGAGTGGCCTAGTAGGCTAATGCACTATGTAGTAGTTGACAAGGTCCTGAGTCTGATATTTGGCAGGGGTGAAGTTTTTGCTGATGTGCATCACTGATACTCAGGATATGTGTATAGAAACACCTTTTATTCTTCAGAGCTGAGTGGCCTAGTGGGCTAATGTGCTATGCCCTAGTTGGCATGATCCCAGAGTTTAGACTTGGCAAGGGTGATCATTTTGCTGATGTGCATAACAATTTCAGACGGAAGGTGATTAAAGCAGTTTTAAGTGTGTTTACACTATGCGCCACAATGCGGCGCGGCACTTAGCTCTGCTTAAACCCACACTATTTCCGAAAAAAAAGAAAGAAAATAAAGGACAATAGGAAAGTGGTGAAATGGGGGCAAGCAGGGGGGAAAAACAATGTGAAAGGCAGGTATGGATGTGCAGCATGGATGTAGGAAAGGACCATAGCCTAACATTTCTTGTACAGCAACAGCTGTACAGGTTGTGGACAATTTGGCATTTGAAGCCTCACAACCTAGTGAGAAGGGTGTAGGTGACATAATTGTGTTGATTAATTGCTGTAATATTTGACTGTGGGCAGTGTATGTTGGGGTGAAATGGAGAGCTATGTATGGGGAGATAATTTTTTGTGGGTCAGATGCCCATTTTTTTAAGGAGCAAGTGGAATGTTTGGGAAGGGATTTAGGTACATGTGGGAAAGTAAGTTGGGTAGGAAAGGTAGCATTTGCAAACAGACAAGACAGCAGACGGGCGGTGAATGACACATGAGGGGTTAAACAGCTTGGATGGGAGGGTGTTGTGGAATTGGAGAGCCATGTGCCCCCAGACAGCAGCAGTAGGACTGAGCTCCCCACCTATGGCAGTCTCCACTGCTCCTTCATGCCCTCAAAGGTGGCTGTGCTGAGGGCTGGGCGCCGAGGCCAGCCTGCCCCTCCAGGTTGGCCATTCTGCCCTGAATCCAGCGCATCAATTGTCAAACCTTTGTTGCATGATCCTGCTTACCATGCCAGGTAGCTGTTGCTGGGTGACCACTCCTTCTCCGAGCTCACTCCCATAGGTGTTGCAGGACCAGAAGAGGGGGCAGCTCCAGGTTGGGTCCCAGACGTGCTTTTACCCGGTGCCATGGCTGGTTGAGGTAGGGTACATGAATCCGCTGGAACCAGCCTAACCAAGGATGTAGATTTTTTTTCAAAGTGTATCGTTTAGTATTGAACAGAACATTTAAACATTAGTTATAACAGCATGCCAGGTTGTTCCAATTAATCCAGTAACATAAGATTGCATAGTATATGGCACACAGCAATAAGTGGTATAACAGTCAGTATTGTAATAACATGCCAGTAACAGTTACGGCATAAGGCCAACAACATATGTAATTCAACAAGATATGTTAGTATGCAACCATTGTAACACTTAACAATAATAAAACACAAGGCCCAACATAACATTTTGCGAACATATATTAAAAGTAAACCATACCCGATGTATAAGAATAATAAATTATGATGCAGATAAGGGGTCAGGGGAGAGAGAGAAATACATGCCATTACTACCAATATAGCCTACATTGTTTGCAACAGAACTCTTATATGCTCTACAGGTCTACCCTAAATTTACGTATACAAGTTACCTATAGCTTCTGTAGCACCTACATACCTCTCAAGCTATCCACATGGGACAGTATGGGCCAAGCTGTAACACCTACAGTTATACAACTACAGGGGACTATTACATGTCAGGAGAACATATGCAACTACCAAGGTGTACAGTGGACTGATGTACTGTGACTGTGCTATTGAGATAAATCAAGTGACTGTTAAATCTGTGTCCCATGGACTTGGGAAGAGTGATCACAGTCCATGACAGTGTGAGACTTGAGAGGCATATATCGCGCACAGTCCAGAGATTTTATGCTTATCATGTCATCCTTGGCAGGCATGGGGTTAGACTATCAACAGACATTCACAGATATACTAGGCATACAGCTGTACCAAGTTTAAACAGTTTTATTTGTTTTAATAACATGTATCAGTATTGTACTCATTGACTTTTTATTTTCTGCAGTCTTATTACCCTGCTGAGAAGTACTGTTAATACTCTGATTAATCTGGACACATAAATTAGTAACCCATTCTAACAGCTATGACAGCCATTTATTTATCTATAATTCCTGTGGGGAGAACATCTGTTAACAATACATAACAGTTTCTATTAATATTTAGTTGTACTTGTCCCTGGATTCGAACCCTGGTCTGTGTGTGTGTGTGTGTGTGTGTGTGTGTGTGTGTGTGTGTGTGTGTGTGTGTGTGTGTGTGTGTGTAACAAAATGTATAACATACCTACCATTTATCACACTGAGCTACTGAGCCACTACTGAATATTGATTGTCTATTATATGCCTAGAACTCATGTGGTAACAAACTGTGACCTGGTAATAGAAGTAGAGTGTCATACAAGACTGCAGTGACACTTGAACACACATACATGAGATTCATGCATGACAGAGATAGTAGGTGAACTGTGCATTAATACTGGGAATGCAGGTGCATACATTTAACTCCAAGTGGATGGGAATATGTGTGATGTGTACTGACCATATCAGAGTGCTGGGTTGCTTACCTGACCTATATACAGTTGCAGATGGTATATTTGCAGTCTACAGCTATTACAGTTTCATACTTGCCTGCAGCAGCATAATTATGTTCAGGAATGCATATAGCTGAAATGCAGTCCTGACATAAACACACTATTATACCTTAGCCATTCCTATTCTAGGTTCAGATCTTAGTACAAAACAAATATCAAAATACATTATATCTTGTAGTACAGCTCCATATCTACACTTTAGCAAAACAGTTCTTTATCAGCTAACCTTCAGTCACTTCATGGTATTATTCCCATGTTTACTTCACAGCACTTGTAATACTTGGTTTCTTGACAAACAGCCCAAAATACACACATTTTGCACAACACAGCTTTATTAGGGGTGACATGAAACAGTAATTGGTTTACATCTAACAGTCTTTATTGAAGAACACTTTAGTAATACAGGTCTTGCAAGACAGCTGTTATTCCACAATGTATGCAGTAGTAACCTTATTTCCTTAACAATTCTGACTGCAGTTGAACTTTACTTAACATTGTGAATGCAGTTGAACTTTATTTCCTTAAAATTATGAATGCAGTGGAATTTATTTCCTTAATATTATGAATGAAGGTGTACTTTATTACCTTAACATTATTAATACAGTATAAACTTTTATTTTCTTAACATTATTAATGCAGTATTGACTGTTTTCATTAAAAGTAGCATGTTTCATATTTTCATCTATATTGAACTGTACCTGGCATTACTCAGTTGTATCATTCCAGGTTTATGACCACATTCATTGCAGTACACGCAAAACAGAATTTACCTACTGGCAGTTACTACTGTACTCTGTCTTATTTATATTACTACAAGATATATCTGTACTCACTACACTCACAGTGCAGCCTGGCAAGGACCCTGTATGGGCCTCCAGGTTGCGAGCTCTCTCCTCTGCAGCTGTAGGGAGAGAAACACACCATTATACATACCTGTCTATCACACATGCAGATTAGGTATTGGTAATACAATAGTAACAATATTTACAAACTTGTTGGGCATTCCCATCTCTAGCATCCTGGACCAAGGTGCCCAGAAGTCCCCTCTTCCTATGCTTCAGGTCATCATAATGATGATGCACCTGCTCACCTGTGCAGGTGATAACAGTTGCAGTGGTGAGGTCGTGTGCCAGCTGATCCCAGGCCTCCACCTTGTACTCTGATCCCTGGAACTGGCCCTGCAGCAGACAGACATCATGGTCTTTAACAAGGAGTCCAACCATGACCCTGGACTCCAGAATGCCCCACTTCTCCATCCAGACTGCCAAGATCAAACTGCAACAGATACTGGCTGTATTTCCACCTGTTGCACTTAAATAAGGCTGTTGTCCCACCCTTTGCTGCCACTGGGCCATTTTTAAAAATGTGGCACTTCATTTATTACCATGCAAACCCACTGAGCTCAGCCAAGCAGTGCTTAAACTGGCAATGCTTAGCAAAGTTTAGCTGTGAGCAAGCTAGCTTAGCTGAGCTGAGGAATACTTAAGCAGGGTTTGCTTAGCAGTGCCTTAACCAGTTTAGCAGAGCTGCATGTTGCTAAGTGCTGCTAAAATGGGTCCTGTTTAAGCATTGCTTGGCTTGGCTTAGCAGTGCTTAGCTGAGCTTAGCTAAGGGAAACCAGATTTAAAATAAATAAATAAAAATGAAATTATTGTTCATTACGTGTATGTATTGCACTTCTATATTTCCTGACCTTATGTATTTTAATTTCTTTACCTTGCTGTGTGTATTTTAGGTATTGTAAACTTGTGTGTAACTGGATCTTTTCTCCTTGGGTCTCCACTGATATTGGGCTTCTGGTCCAGTTGGTTAACAAATGTGAATACATGCATCAATAAAAAAAAACAATTTATAACATTTTGCTATCAAATATAAAGCTGAACTGTGTATCCAGACTATGCACTTACTGCACACAGAACCATGACTCTAACCAATCAGCTATGTGGATATGTTGACAACTGATATACATTTCTATATAGCTCTCAGATATGTTTAAGAACTGCTGAGTGTTGCACAACTCTGCACAAGCATGCTCAGCTATCCTTAAACTTGACCTTTGTATGAAATTAACTGTATCCAGTTTCTATTTTTAGCTGTCTGGTATGTGTCCATTGCTAAGCACCACGCAAACACACACACAAAAAATAAATAAATAAAAAATAAAAAAAACATTTTTACCTTTAATATTTAAGTGTCATCAAGCACTTTAACAGTGTATGGGATGTGTTACTCATCTCAAGACACTGCAACACACAAACTACACTGATTCTGTAACCGTGTTACACTCCTTTCTCTCAGTAACATGCCTTCATTAATATGCAAGGCAAACTGTTGAGGGGGAGCCAAAGACATGGCCATGGTATCCTCTGTGTAGGCCTTCCACTATTCCTACACAGAGTTTGTTAAATCCCCACCACAATGTCTGCCCCAGAATTTGGCACATCCCTTATTTCTCCAGATCCAAAAGGGGAAATTTTTCTGCAACCAGTGTCCTGACACTTGTAGATGAGAGATGAGGAGGGCTGGCCACAAGAGGAGCAGGCAATCAGTCTTCTCTAAAATTGTTACAAAGCTTGATGAACAAATCAGTTTAAACACTTCCAATAATTTAATGCATAACATTTTTCACATTGATTTATTCCAGCATGATGTATTTTGTTGAATAAAGGTTTAAATTTTATTTCTACAACACATGCACCTGAAACACAACTGATATAAGAATAAAAAAATGTTGGTGCATCATTAATTTATAGTTATTTTAATGGTACAGATATTCATAATTCAAACCAATTTACATTTAAATCATTTAATTTTAATCCTCCATATAACAAATAATTTTCAGTAGTTGAGACAACTGTTTTACAGAGTTACATTTTAATCAGCCTTTGTTTTTCCATGTGCCTAACTATTTAACTAAAGACCAAAGAAGTTCATTAAGATTTTTGGGAAGTAATTCTAATATTATTGTGAAAAATGCTGACAAAAGAGGAACTGTGGTTATCTGGGATCTGGTACCACATGATAAGGAGGCCTAGAATCAACTTTTCTGATGCTAGATTTTATCATAAAATGGCATTAGATCCAACTTTCAAATTAAAAGCACAGTTGTTTTTTTAAAGTTGGGTATGGATGAAGGTATTATCCCAAGGAGATTTGTTTCTCTGTTAATGCTAACAGATCCTAAAGCACAACACTTTTATTTGTGACTAAACACTCACACAACATCCACTTGCCCACCTGGTAGACCTATAGTATTAGGTAAAGGTTTGTTAAAAGAACAACTATCAGCTTTTTTGACCAAATATGTAAAGCTTTTACTTCCCTTATTGAGATCACTTTTACAAGATACAACACATTTTTATCAGATTTTAGATATCTGTTTGATGGAATAAAGCTAATATATAGTAACATTACATCTTTAAATTCTACAAATATACATCATTGGGCAGGTTTAATAGCTGCTGTGTACTGGTTATACACATGCACAGGTCTGCCAGGTAAGAAAAGGTATATCTTAGCTGTAAGAAGACTGTACTTATACACTGTGTACAACACCCACTGTCCAACCCCAAGGCTGCAAATGACAGCAAGATAAGTACATACACCAAGTAGTCTCCTCCAAGAAATGTCCCTCAAGTGTCACGCTGTCACAGCTAGTGGTCACTGCTGCCCACACCCAGGGTGACCAATAGAAATCATGGCAGAGTATGGCAGTAGGATACAGATACATACACACACACACACACACACACACACACACACACACACACACACACACACACACACACACACACACACACACACACACACACACACACACACACAATGAGTGCACATATGTAACCCTGACAATGTGAATATGGGTAGAAGCAGTCAGGTAGTGTTAACAGAAATTTCCTCCACAGGACTGCCAGGTAAGAAAGGGTATAAATTAGCTGTAAGAAGGCTGTAATTATGCACTGTGTACAAATACACCACTGCCCAACCCAAGGCCATATGTTGATGTAAAGTGAGGTAATACCTGGAGAGTAACGATTAGAGCAATGATCATTAAAGTTGTAAGCAAGTGAAGCCTATACAGTTGTTAATTGACATCCCCCCCACCCTATCTGCACCAATAATCTAAACACATAAATGAATGGGTATGTTTTTCACCAAACCTACTGTTGGGACATGTGTTCTATTGTTCTACAAATATTTAAACGTTTGACTATTAATGTTCCCTGTTCAAATACAATCATTGGTGGTGTGTTGCGATCAATGTAACTAGCATGCTGTTATAATGCCCACTGTGGTTCCACATATGCATGTGTTCTGTTTGCTACGCAACTACCCTAAATCTGTTGTTTTGGGTTAATGGGAAGACCTATGCATGCTGTTCTAACTAATCCTGGAATGTGTTTTTAATGACTAATCAACATATGTTATAAAACTGCAACACCATAACACGTCTGGGAAGGATGGTCCCAGTGGATCTGCCTGTTCTGCCTCCACTGTCCATGGCACTGGGCCCCAGCATATCTGGGACCCAACCTGGGGCCTCCTCATCTGCTGGTCCTGTACCACCTTCAGGTGGAACCGCCTCAGGGGATGAGGCCCGTCCCCCCCATAAGCGGGCAAGGACCAGGCACTGTCACCTGCCATCAGGTCCAAGGATTGGTGTGCAGTGAGCTTTGAAAGGAGTTCAGAGATCTGCTACGCCAGTTTGAGGGCTGCGTGGCACATATTAAGGGTCATCCTGCACCTCCTGCTCAGCCTCCAGCACAGCCACATTTTTGGCCATGAAGGTGCAGTGGAGACTGACCATGGGTAGGGACCTCAGTCCTATGGTATCCACTGGGGGCTCGTGGGCATCTGAGTCCCAACCACCATCCCCATTCAAGTTGTTTACCCCTCACATGTGTCATATACCACCCCTGTCAGCTGTCTTGTCTGTCTTCCTACCCAACCTACCTCCCCAAATATACCTACTATCCTTCCCCAACATCCCACTCTCACCTTATAAAAAAAAAGGGCAATCTGTTCCCACAAAAACGTCACCCTATACCTAGCTGTCCATTTCACACACATGTTTACTGGATGCATGTAATCTGTTCTAAATGGCTTAACAAAACATTGCTGTTATCCTCATCCCTCTTTCAGGGGTTTGAGTGTCCAAATTCACCTACAAATTCTGTAGAAATGCACAGCTGTTGCTGTATCAGAAATGGACAACTATGTACCTTCCCAACATCCATCCTGCACATACATAGCTATCTGTCACATTGTATTTCCCTCTGCACCACTTTCCTATCACTCCTTTTTTATTTTCTTTTAAAGAAATTAGCATGGGGGTACACGGGAGTAAGCTGCAGTAAGAAGTAGTAAGTGGCAGTAAGCGAGTCTGTGTAATGCTAAATGATGCCTATACAGATGAAGCAGTTTCCTGTTGGACCATGTGTTGGCATCACTTACCACCACACAAACCCGTGCAAACCAGCTTACAGCTGCTTAAAAGTGCCTTAATCAGCCTGTCTCCATCAGCCACTGTTGTGCCCAGCAACAAAATAAAAAACACTTGTAAGTCTTGAACCCAGGACCCTGTACATCATAGCAACAGTAATTTACCACTACACCAACTGAGCTGCAGAAATAACTGATGCTTTTTCAAACATATCATTCAGTAGAGTCATTCAACATTATATACATGACTCAGTCAGGTTTTGTATATATATAAATGTATATATGTATGGAGATGCATATATATATATATATATATATATATATATATATATATATATATATATATATATGGAAAAATAAATACTTAACATATGTAGAGATATGCATATAAAATATATACATATACATATACTTATATACATGCAGATATATATATAGAAAAGTAAATAATATATATATATATATATATATATATATACATAAATATATATATATGTATATATATATATATATATATATATATATATATATATATATATATATATAAAATACATATATAAATATATATATATATATATATATATATATATATATATATATATATATATATATATATATATATATATATATATATATATATATATATATATATATATATATATATATATATATATATATATGTATGTATATATGTATGTATATATATATTTATAGATGTGCATGTACTCATAACATGTAGTGGAGTCGTACCTCGGAACCATATCCCCAACCTCTAACTGCAACAAATCTGTCCAAAGGCTTTCAAAATCAGGTGTCAATGGGCCCAAATTACAGACCTATTTTAAATATTGCCCTTATCCCACTGTCTCCAGCAACCACTGTCCTGCCAAGTCTTGAACCAAGGGCCTTGTACACCACAATTAAAATAATGCACTACTACACCATGTGAGCCCTAGAAAATGATGATGCTTCTTCAAACATATCAGTCAATAGAGTCAGTCAACAGTAGGCCCACATAAATGTAAACATTACAGCAGGGCAGCACAACAAACCTATGGATACAACAAATGGTAGATTCTGAAATCCAAATACAATGTGTGGATAATATTCAATGCACTTTGGATGGGTTTAATATATATAACTATACTGATGTTCCTATCACTAAAGATTTATTTTCCTTATTTTCCAAGGGGTTTAAATTTGTACCAACTAATGTACCTGATATAGCTCAAGTGATGGCGGATCTACAGTTATATTTTAGAAAGTTAAATTTAAACATTTTGTTTTCAGACAAAACTTCTGTTGAGGCATCGAGAGACATTGTTAAGAGAAGTAGTACATTCAACCCCCCACTACACCCGCTAGTTACAACATATGAGAAATTGGTTAAGGAGGATTTATATAAAGTATGGGGGGAAAAAAGAAGGGTGTTTGCCAACATGAACCCCAATGAGAAACAAATACTTAGGAACTTGAGAGAGGATAAAAGAATTAGAATTATGACACCTGATAAAGGAGGGGGGGGCAATATTGTACAACTCTGAAGATTACACTAATGATATGCAAAATATATTATTTCAAGCTGACAGTTATTCTTCATGTTCCAGGAATGAAATATATATTTCATATCGCAGGTTAGATAGTTATTTATACGAATATCTCATGGATCAGAGAATATCCAGGGATGAGTATGATTTTTTGTTGAATAAATATACGAAGATTCCTGTGATATTTGGAATACCTAAAATACATAAAAACTTGAAAAAAAAACACCTTTTAGACCTATTGTGGCAGCAGCAGGTTCCAAAACCCATAACTTGGCAGTTTTTGTAGTTAGAAAATTGAAACATATTTTGAATAAATTTCCATATCTTTTAAGAGATTCTTGGGACTTTTTGGGACAACTTAGGAAAGAGTTATGGTCAATGGACTGTGTTCTTCTTACTATAGTTGTCCAGGACCTATTTTCTTGTATTCCAAAAGCAGAAGGTCTGTGTTTTTTTGAGGAGGTCCTGTTTAGTTATTCTTTATTGAGCTCAGATGAAGTTCTATTGTTATGTGAGCTTATGAATCTCATTTTGGAAAACAACTATTTATTTTTTGAAGGTGAATATTTTCAGCAACTAAAAGGTGTTGCAATGGGTGCTGCCTGCGCTCCCCTGTATACTAATCTGGTGCTCCTGGGTTGGGAATACAAGTATATCTTCCAGAATGAAACATTCTCTTCTAATGTTAAATATTATGGTAGATTTTTGGATGATATTTTTATTTTGTGGGAAGGAGGGTAAGAATTGATTTCTGAGTTTCTTCACTATTTGAATCAAAGTACTGATTACTTGAAGTTTGCCTATCAGTCTGATCCCCAAGAAATTAGTTTTCTGGACACTAAATTTATTAAAGGTCATGATAATTTTATTTCCAAAATTTACCGTAAAAACACCTTCTGTTATAGCTATTTGCATTACACCAGCCATCACCCCATTCATCAGAAAAAGAGTATTATTAAGGGTCAGGCTATAAGAGTTGCTAGAATGACTACAAGGAAAGATGATGTTATAGTAGAGTTTCAATATTTAAGGGAGATTTTTATTATTTATTTATTTTACATTTGTTGACTGGGCTAGTCCAGCTGGATACATATCCATTTTCAGCAGAGGCCCGGGGAGAAAAGCTCCACGAGAGTACAAAACAATATTTGATTTTAATAAAACAAAACTATAAAATAAAATAAATTCAAGGTTAACAAAATGGAAGTAGTATATACAATTAAGCTATTTTATGCAAAAAAGAACATATTGAAGTAAACAGTTGGGTAAAATAAGTAAGATGTACAATACAGGAACACACTTGAAGAGGTGAGTCAACATGAGATATTAAAGTGACAAAGAGACATAATAAGATATAAAAGAGAGTACAAATTAGTTGAAAGAGAAGGTATGAATCTGGAGATGTTTTTGGAGAGAGGGTATCCTGGATACTTCATTGACCCTATTCTTGAGGAGGTTCTGAATAAATGGGGCAATGTGTATACACCCCTACTTGGTGTTGGTAGGGAAGGATATCACCACAAATGTCAGGATATGACTGTTTGTGATAAACCTGATTTTCAACATGCTTGTGTAGTGCAATATAGCCCCATGTATTCCCAGATTAAAGGAATTCTGACAAAAAATTGGAATATTTTCAAAACTAATACTGAAATATACCGAATATTGGGTCAACAACCTATTTTTCCTATCAAGGTGGGACCTAACATTAAGGTTATATTGGAGAAGGATCATATTGTGAACAACAGTAAGGATAAGAGATGTGGTAGTAAACCCTGTGGTAGATGTTCGTATTGCCCTTATATATTACAATACAGTTTTATTACCCTCGGTAATCAAAGTAAGAGTCATATTTTTTTAAAAAGTGGCAATTGTGGTTCAAGCAAACTGGTATATATAGCTAAGTGCTGCTCCTGTTCCTCCTTTTATGTAGGTAAGATGGAGAGAAGATTAAAAACAGGATATATGAACACCTTTATGACATCAAAAATGAAAAAGATACCAGTGCACTGTACAAGCATAGTGTTACTTGTACTAATTTCAAGTGTTATAAGTTTGCTATACTAGAATTTGTCACAATTGAAGCCAGAGGGTGGGATTGGCAAGATGTGTTGTACAAAAAGGAATTATTATGGCAACTGAGATTGGCCGCTGACTACCCACCAGGGCTTAATGAGCATATTTCAATAATGCCTATTCTTAAAGAAAAGGCTGGTTTAGTGTAGTAGCACTCTCATAGTATTCTGAATACATATAATAATATCATTGTGTATATATTAAGAAGAGTTTTTATTTGTAATGAGGCATTATGCATTTTTTTGTTTTTGTTAAACTAAGTTTTTTATTGTGAACTATTACTTTTTTATAAAAAAAAGGAACCGATGCTATTTCATTGAGTAATTATATATTCATGAGGAGGGAATTTTCACTGACATGATTGGGTATTTTGAATTAATGATCAATTAGAATTATGTATTTAAATTTGAAATTTTACTTGTCATTTTGTTCTGAGGAAGTCAAACTATTTGATGAAAGCGCTTAACAACTGTGGATTTTAACTACGTTTGTGGATATTATTTTTATATTAAAACCATCTGTGGACCTACAACACTGTGCTTTTTTTCTTGGTACCTCCCCAAATATACCTACTATCCTTCCCCAACATCCCACTCTCACCTTATAAAAAAAAAAGGGCAATCTGTTCCCACAAAAACGTCACCCCATATCTAGCTGTCCATTTCACACACATGTTTTCTGGATGCATGTAATCTGTTCTAAATGGCTTAACAACACATTACTGTTATCCTCATCCCTCTTTCAGGGGTTTGCGTGTCCAAATTCACCTCCAAATTCTGCAGAAATGCACAGCTGTTGCTGTATCAGAAATGGACAGCTATGTACCTTCCCAACATCTATCCTGCACATACCTAGCTATCTGTCACATTGTGTTTCCCTCTGCACCACTTTCCTATCACTCCTTTTTTATTTTCTTTTAAAGAAATTAGCATGGGGGTACACGGGAGTAAGCTGCAGTAAGCAGTAGTAAGTGGCAGTAAGCGAGCTTGCGTAATGCTAAATGATGCCTATACAGATGAAGCAGTTTCCTGTTTAACCATGTGTTGGCATCACTTACCACCAAGCAAACCCGTGTAAACCAGCTTACAGCTGCTTAAAAGTGCCTTAATCAACCTGTCTCCATCAGCCACTGTTGTGCCCAGCAACAAAATAAAAAACACTTGTAAGTCTTGAACCCAGGACCCTGTACATCATAGCAACAGTAATTTACCACTACACCAACTGAGCTGCAGAAACAACTGATGCTTTTTCAAACATATCATTCAGTAGAGTCATTCAGCAGTATATACATGAATCAGTCAGGTTTTGTATATATATATATAAATGTATATATGTATGGAGATGCATATATATATATGGAAAAATAAATACTTAACATATGTAGAGATATACATATAAAATGTATACATATATACATGCAGATATATATAGAAAAGTAAATAATTACATATATATATATATATATATATATACACATAAACATATATATATATATATATATATATATATATATATACACACATACACAAAAACATATATATATATATATATATATATATATATATATATATATATATATATACGCATACATATATAATACTATATATTAAATATATACATATTTATATATATATATATATATATATATATATATATATATATATATATATATATATATATATATATATATAGATAGATATATATATATATATATATATATATATATATATATATATATATATATATATATATATGTACTCATAACATGTAGTGGAGTCGTACCTCGGAACCATACCCCCATCCTCTAACTGCAACAAATCTGTCCAAAGGCTTTCAAAATCAGGTGTCAATGGGCCCAAGCTACAGACTTATTTTAAATATTGCCCTTATCCCACTGTCTCCAGCAGCCACTGTCCTGCCAAGTCTTGAACCAAGGGCCTTGTACACCACAATTAAAATAATGCACCACTACACCATGTGAGCCCTAGAAAATGATAATGCTTCTTCAAACATATCAGTCAGTAGAGTCAGTCAACAGTAGGCCCACATAAATGTAGACATAAATATAAATAAATATGTAACAGCTACAAACAAATGCAATCTGAGGGTCATGCCGCTCAATGCTATAAGTTAAAAATCTCAAAATGCACTCACTTGAAGTACTCCTTAAAATGGAGAACGTTGACAGTTGTGCTGTAACAGGGACTTGGTTCAAGGCATCAGAAAACCCCCTTGAACTACCAGGCTATAACTCATTCCACACCTTCTGGATCTGGACCCATAACTTGGACTGAAGCTCCAAAAGTGGTGGTGTTTCCATATTCATAAAGGATGCACACACATTCAGACAGGTAGCCCAACATAACGCATCAGAGATACTGCAGGTACAGCTAACATTGGGTAAGACAGCAGTTCAGGTCATAGCCTGCTGTAGGTCCCAAACCATGTCCCAAGGCTCACACTCCATGTTCCTAATCATCCTGGGGAATATAAGGGTGAAACCTAACACTGTCATACTGGTTGACTTCAGCTACTCCTCCATTAACTGGGAAAGCTACTCATGTACTAATCGACTTGCACAATGTTTCCTGGAATTCAGTAATTCCAATGGCTTGGACCAGCTTGTTCTTACCACCACTATAGGTTGCAATATCCTTGACCTGGTCTTTACTAAAATGGAAGACTGTTGCTGTACACCAATAATCAACTCCTCCCTGGTTAGATCTGACCACAAACCAATCACACTGGAAACCCACCATCCATTCCAGTCCCCATGTAAAGGTAACCACCAGGAAAAACCTTTATAAAGGTAACTTTGGGCTCCTACAAACAGAGCTGGCTAACTTCAAGGCACCCGTGCAAATGAAGAATATTTGCATGACCGCTGAATCATACACCATTGCAATGTATGAACATATACACAAATGCATGGATTCTGCCATACCCAATAGAACCAAGACACTCCCCTCCAAAAAAATGGAAACCAATCTGGTGGTC
>NC_056731.1:1453391567-1453479067 GCF_019279795.1 Protopterus annectens | reverse complement strand
CCTGTGCTACTGTAATGACAGCATATAGAAGCATGTTATGTACAGGAAATTAAAGACACTTATTAAACAATGTCATTACACTGCTATTTTATGACTGGAATATGAGCAATGATTACCAGGGCTGAGCTATGCTTAGCAGGTTTAAGCATTGCTTAAATGTAAATGATAACAAGCAGTTAGCTGAGCTAAGCAGATTTGCACACTGGTAAGTGTTGCTAAGCGAAGCCTATATGGTGTAAACATGTATTAGTTTAACCATGGATTAGCATCACTTACCATCACACAAACCCACACAACTCTGCTTGAAGCCACTTAAAATTGCTTAATCACTCTGTATCCAATAGCCCTTCTTCTGCCTAGCAACAAAATAAACATCCCTTGCAGGTTTTGAACCCAGGACACTGTACACTATAGCAATAGCAATTTACCAATAAGTCATCTGAGCTGTAAGTCTTTTTGATGTTTTTTTAAACATAGCATGCATTACAGCCAGTTTACAATAAGGAAGAAACTGTACAATCAGGAAGGATTCATATCTACAGATATATGCATGAAAAGAAACATATACATATATAGAGGGATATATATGTATAAGAACATATAGATATACTACCAATAAATACTGAGGTGTATATATATATATATATATATATATCTATATATATATATATATATGTATATATATATATATATATATATAAATATATATATATATATATATATATATATATATATATATATATATATGTACATATATATATATATATCATGCATATATGTCTCAAATATCCATACAAACATATGCTGCTGATAGACTACCCATAACTGAGGCAGCATGCACAGTTGGATACACTCACATCTTCCCCCCAGTCCAAATAATAAGTAAACAGTACGCTGCTGCAAAATCATGTTAGGCCATACACAATGGCCAGACATACAATAAGCTCTTAGCAAAACAACTAAAATGACTGAAGATAATAAAGAGAAATACAACCAGCCAGTAATTCGCACAAGTTTATTATACTCTGAAGGCTTGGTCAAAGCATTCAAGGAGTAAAACATTACAAGAAATACTTTTCTTAAATACAAGAAGCAGTTAACACTTAATTACATTTAAGTACACAGCCTGCAATCACACTCCTCTTGTAACCCCCTAGGGGATAAAGTATCATATTTAAAAATATAAATTGATTCTATACATAACAATTCTTCTTTTATGACTGCTTGATCAAACTGAGAAACAGACTTTTTGCAAAACAGTACCTTGTAATCCGCTACTGTCCCCATGTTGAGATATATTAAACAGCTATAGAACTGTCTTCTGTCTTATCAGTAATATGTCTCACATGTTCTAACAGCCTAGTTTTAAAACACCATTTACTCTCCCCCACATAAAATATGTTACAAGGCCATCTAAGAGCATTCTCTATAGACTGACCTCTTGAATGTACAGAGTTCCACATGTTTTCCAGCCTTTCCCCTCAGCAGAAATGACAGCACTAAATAATGATAGACCATACCTATCAACCTCCTACTGTATGACATTTGGACAAAGCCTGACATAATTGGGAGACAAAGGCCCAAAAAATGGCCATACTTGAAATATTGGTGTTATACACTGAGAAAGCTGCTGGTGCTACAGGGGTTGTTGTAACATATCTTTTCTGAGGGATATAAAGTCAACAACACAAATGGATATTAGCATTTACTAATTGCAATAACCAGAGCATGCTACTGATTTGCCAAGGACAACACCTGTCTTGGGAACAAACCAAACATAACAGGCAAACCTCTGGCCATTATGTGGATAGCCCTACAGTTGAGAGCTATGCAGACACAGAACTTTGTCAGACTTTAACCCATGTAGAAGTACCATTTTCAGACAAATTGTGTTAAACCAACAGTATTCAAAACATATAACAGCAATACTCACATTGTGCCCTTAAGTCTTGAACCTTCTCTACCATTTAGTTGGCTTGTCTCCACAAGTCTTGTTGTAAGAGATATTAGCTCGCACACCTCCAGAATGTCTTCCTCACAGGCAAGGGAAAGGGCCAATGCCCACATGGAGTACTCAGTTATAGGAGTGTGTTGCCATGACATTGGCTATTGGAATAACTACATAGCTGCTCTGCATGCAATCAGCAACTAGGGAACACCAATTCGTGCACAGGCCATCTCATGGTCATGAGCATTACCTACAAAAGTCAAGCTGTCATCTATTCAAACCACCTCTGTCATAGACAGTGATACAATTGAAAATCCTTTGACTGAATACAGAAAACATATTTGACCAACTCTACTTAAAAAAAGGTATGTGAAACAAGTAAGCATGTAATTGAATGCAGTAGGTGGTCTGTAATAATGGAAAATAGGAGTTTGAAATAATATGTCTCAACAAGACTTGCTGTACTGATGTACTACTGAACAGCACTGATGGCCATAACATGTAGCACTGTCTGCAGTAACATAGGTCACAGCTCAGGCCCCTGACTCACCCCAGGAAAGGACATCTGTCATTTGTCAAGTACTGGAGTGTCTGTCAATCACCACTGACTGTGCCACTGCTTTGCCAGCTACTGGGGTGTTGCACCTATCCATATGTTACCTGTGAATATAACTATGATACACATTTTGTCTTGTAAATATAAGAGACCTGTACAGAGCATGTGCATAGTAAAGTACAGTTGCAGAAGTGTGTGTTGAAATGCATGTGATATAGTGAATTCATACCATTCAACTGTACAGTCTTATAAGCATGTGTGCCTGATATCTGTAGTCACTTGAACATAGAGTTGTATTATGTTACGCAAACCATTGTCAAGTCTGTTAACGATGACACTGTAACATAATAGCCTAGATGAGACATCCTCCAGGTTAGCACTGTGTTAGCAAAGCCTACTGTGCAATCAACTTACTTATCTATGTATGTAAATAAGTTGTGCATGTTCTACGTGTGTGTAATATCAGTTTTAGTGCATACAACAGACATTAATGTTTACAGGTACTGGTTGTTGCATTGCCATGACAATGATATGGTTAGTAGAATAGGCATGATCATCAGGTTGTAATTGGAGAAGTGTGCAAGTGTGTTATGACCCTCTGTCCATGCCTACCACAAACAGCTGTCTGAACACCTACATACAGTGAATATCAAGAGTGTAGACATCCCTGTTGAAATGCCAGATTTGTGTACTATACAAAAATGAGACCAAAGAAAATCTTTTCAAAACATTTCCCACATTGAATGTGACCCATAACTAACAAATCTGATAAGGGAGAAAATATAAAACATAAAAAAACACTATAAACTGGTTGCATACGTGTGCACACACATAAACCACTACTTGGTTGATGCGCCTCTTGCAGTAATCACAGCATTCTCTTTTTGGTTACAGACATGTCATCAATTAACAAGACTCTGATTAACCCCAAATAAAATTAAACTGTCCTACTATCATTTATTTGACATTTACCCAGTTGCCTGCTACAGCCAAAGACATGCTTTGCAGAGAGCTTACAAAGCATCGAAGGGATGTAATTGTGGAAAGGTATCAGTCAGGAGAAGATTAGAAAAAGTGCCCACAGCATTGGATATACCATAGAATACAGTGCAGACCATCAACAGAAAGTGGAGAAGATATGGGACACTGCAAACACCTGGACATCCATCTAAAATGAATGACATGACAAGATGACAACTGGCCATGGAGGCTGCCTGGGGACCTACAGCAACACTGAATGAGCTGCAGGAATGCCTGCCAAATACTGGGTGTGTACCACATGTGACAACAATCTTCTGTATTCCCCATATGTCTACCTTATGGGGTAGGGTTGTTAGATGGAAGCCTTTTCTTACATAGAAAAACATCCATGACTGGACAAACATTGCCAAACAGTACGTCAAGTCTCCAAAAAGCATGTTGGACAATGTGTCATGGTCTGATGACACCAAGATTGAACCTTTGGCCCATAATTCCAAGAAGTATGTTTGGCCCAAAACAACACTCTGCATCACCAAAAGAACACCACCCCCCTGGTGAAGCATGGTGGTGGCAGTATCATGCTGTGGGGTTGCTCTTCATAAGCTGGAACTGGGCCTCTAGTCAAGGTGGAGGGAAGTATGAACAGCCCCAAATACCAAGCATTTTAATCCCCAAACCTTTGATCATCTTCTAGAAAGATGAAGATGAAGAGTGATTTTTATCTCTCAACATGACAATGACCCCAAGTATACATCCAAATCGACAAAGGAATGGCTTCACCAGATGAAAATTACAGTTTGGGAATATGCTAGCCATTGGCCAAATTTACATACAATAGAAAATCTGTGGGTTGCCCTGAATAGGGCTGTGCACAAGAGATGCCCTCACAAATTGATATATTTGTAGCGCTGTTGCAAGGAAGACTGGGCAACTATTACCAAGTAAAGATGTGCCATGATGATAGACTCCGACCAAAGAAGACTGAATGCTCTCATTATCTCAATAGGTGCTTCCACAAAGTAGCTGTTTAAGGGTGTGCACACTCATGCAACCAGCTTATTATACTGATTTCAATTTGCATATGCTTTCCCATAACAGATTGTTAGGTTTTCAATATAGGTCACTGTAAAGGTGGGAATTGTGTTGAAATGAGTTATTGTGGTATTAGGTTATAATAACACAAAGACCAGGCCTTGTAACAGGGGTGTGTACATTTATATATCCACTGTAACTGTATGGACTCAGCAATACCTGACCTGTAAAAGCTGCCTTCACCAAGGTAGAGTAATCCCCTTTGGTGGACAGCAGCAATACACAAACTACATAATAGGTTGCTATATTGCTGTACAGGGCCACATATGTGCAAACAACAACTTGGAAGCATGTACACCTCTCTCTGAACAAGCATATAAGGTCACAGATGACTTCCTGTAAGGCTAACTATGAGTAAAACTCAGACATATCCTCACTGCCAAGGCCAGTCACAAAGGTATCTCCACATATGTTGTCAATCTCAGAGGCAACAACACAATTCACCCTGTACTGGTGTTAAATCACACCTCATACACACATACATGGCTATTGGCAACCTGCATCAGACAGGTTAGGTGTGAACATCACCCCCCACGTCCCCCCATCCATATAGGGATATATGCTCATCAACCACACCCCTCCCCTCATCAATGGTGAGCAGGTACATATTTCCTACTGAAAGGCAATAACAGTAAGTCTGCATGAGGCCTGATAACATCCCTGTCTGCATCCTACATGAACTTGGACATGTGCTCACAGCTCCATCACACACTGTAGTCAAACACAACCTCGGCAACATCCACACCCCATCCACATGGAAGATGGCCACTGTCATCCCTCTGCACAGAAATGAATGGGGAATAGAGGTTTATGCAATTAACTGTCCATCATTGGGTGGAATATGACACATCAGACCAGGTGTACAATGCAAGCTAATATTGTGCTGATAGATTACAGGGATATAGTGTAGTTGTGAGTGCTGGCAAAAGATATCCACTGTTGATGTGAAATTTCTGTACATACTGTTGACAACTGTATGAGGTGCTATGATGTGGTTCACTGTTTATGTCTTCCAGGCGGGATGCAGCACCCCTGAAATTCACCCTACAGTGCAGCAGAAGTAAGTGAAATAATTGACACCATTGTCAACAATTATATTGTCATGTTTGGACATACCCAGGAACATCTGCAGGAGCAGACCACCCTATGGAGTGACCTAATCCGCAGGGTAAACAATGTCAGCTTGCACACAAGAACCTATGAGCAGGTCTGGCTTCTTGCTACTGACCTCAAATGTAATGCTCGGCAAAGGGCTGCTGCCATAGCCAGAGAAGTGACAGCCACAGGTGGGGACCCAGTCATGCAGGCCCCACTGACACCCACCAAACAGCTCTTTGCCAACCTTGGGGCTTCCACCCCAAGCACGCAACATCATGCTGAATCCAGCATTGTGGATGTGGGTGCCCCCACACAATGGATAAGGAGTGTGCAGGTAAGGCCCTAGTGCAAATTACTAGAGTACTGTAGCATACGGGTCTACTTAAAATTACATTGACTGTTCATAACACCAACACTGAAATAACCGACACCAGAACAACGAAACATCAAAATCCCAAAAATGCTAAAGAACGAAATGTCCCATTACCGAATAATAACAGTCCTACATCTCTCGTGGCATAAACATAGTGTAATAGCCCAACAAGTGCAATGCACCCATGCTATAGTAGTCTAATCCTCAGTTTAATCATCAATTAAGCTATAAGTAGCATAAATACCCACATAGTATATATCTGCGTCAGGAAATGTTAAAAAACCCGCCAACGGTGAACTCACATTCTGCTATGCACTGAAGACACAATGGCGGAATTAGAAATGGAAGCCCCAGAAGTGTTAAACAGCATTTATAACACTGTGGCATCCCAGAAGGGTAAACATCTACTGGTAATTGATGGCTACTTGTACCATCTGGAGAGAACGTGGACCACAAAAAGATACTGGGGATGGAAATATAAAATGACCGATGGCTGCAAAGGAAGAGCAGTAACTGTGGTCATGCTGAAAAGGGATCATTTAGAAAAGTTCATTGCACATAATCATGTGGGGGATCCCGGAAGGTGGAAAGGTATATTGTATGTAGTCAGTTGAAAACAAGAGCTACATACAGTATGGATACCCCATGCCTTATAGTAGAAGACAAAGTAGCATCCACATCCATAGATACAATCCACTGTATACCCCACAGAAGAGCACTCCTCCAACAAGTGGGCCAGGTCAGACGCAAGAGAAGTGGAAAGGCTGGGAATTGCGATGTAACATTAGCGACTATAGATTTCACAAAGTACCCCCTGAAAGATGGGCGCTTCATTAGTAAGGTAATGTCTGATTCAACTACAGACACTTACGTGGTAGTTTTCACCAGAATAGATAATTTACATGACCTGAGTCGGGCCTCCATTTGGTCAACGGATGGTATGTTTTTCAGTAAAGGTGGAACTGTTCAGCAGCTTTATAGTTTGCATGGTTTCTTGAAGTACAGGAGTCACAGTAACTCTGTGCCATTAATCTACTCACTCATGTCGAAGAAATCCCTCAAGTCCTATAATTATTTGTGGCACAGTATATTGTACCAATTTGCAGAGAATGAATTGGAAGTCACAGTGCGATATGTGCTCTGTGACTTTGAAATTGTTGCCTTAAAAAGTGTTATACATAATTTACCTGCTGCATGCCTAAAGGGCTGCCTATTCCACTTTGGGCAGAATGTGTGGTGAAAAGTCCAGTCACTGGGTTTAGTCTCACTATATAACAGTTGACAAACATTCCAACAGGTCATCAAGTCCCTTGTGGCTCTTGCATTTGTAGATAAGGGTGACGTGCAGACTACATATGAACTGTTGAAGGAATTGTGTCCCATAGAAGGAAAGGAAGCCCTTAAATATTTTTCAGAGTGGTATGTATACAGGAGAGAGAAGAAATTCAACACCAGACTGACCTCACGTATGACTTTTCTGCCACTCTTCCCGATGTCATTATGGACATCAGGGAATTGAATGACTTAAGCTTACCTAGGACACAGAATTCCATCAAGGCCTGGCATAGGAGACTGAAATGTCTCCTAGGTGGAAGAAGTACAGACTTATCAGTGTTATTAACTACATTGGTGAGGGAACAAGACTGTATAGATGAGTTGCGAGTCCGGCTGTCGACAGGTTATGTTTCTTCACCTAAAAAGAGGAAGCTTATCTTGAGGCATGAGCAGTTCCAGACTGTGTTGTCGAATAAGGATGAATACTCTCCTTTAGAGTTTGTTAGGTTGATTGCAAACATTTGAAAATGTGAGCGTAGTGGATTCCACAGTGTTGTCACTAGAGGGTGTTGCCAACATGTACTTGAATAGCAGTCTGACATTGAATGCATAACGCTGCTCGTGACTTATTCTTTGGGGTATGGATGGAGTGAATGATGTGTTCTCATAGGATTTACGTACATTGTGAAGACTTGATGACAGTACCATGTTTCCTTTTTGGGTTCTTGACAGGATATGCCTGCTACAGAAAATGCTGCCGATCAGCTGTTTGGAACATATTATTTGGGTAGATTACGTTCATATGTTACTGACACTACCTCTTTCATGATAATATTGTTGGAAGTGACATTCCCAACTTTGCAAATGACATTGCAATGATATGTGCGTAGCACAATTTCCCTTTACTGAGTTGTCAGTTTTGCCAGTGTCGACATTTTGAGTTTCGTTCTTTAGCATTTTCGGGATTTTGATGGTTTGTCGTTCTGGTGTCGGTTATTTCAGTGTCGGTGTTATGAATGGTTGATGTGATGAAGTAGACCCTAGCATACATAGCTGTATCTGTAGAGTATCTACATGCATATGTCAGATAAGATAGCAGTTGTGGACTGGGTTTGGTAATGCACATAAGTGCACATTTATGGTGATGGGCAGCATATTTTGTAGTATTGGGGGTTGTAATGTTAATGTGCAGAAATGCTGCTTCCCCCCTGTACCAAGGCCACATGTTGACAGTACCCCCCTCTGGTCTACAAGTGGGACAGCATTCTGTATCTGCTGAGTATGGAATTGTTTTGTTGTGCTTTGCCAATACACATGTAGCCATATTGCTTGATGTCCATGTTCACTTGTGGTGGTGTTAACTGCAGTGCATCACAGTGGTCAGCATGGGGGCCTACCTGGAGGGTAATGTAACATTCCTGTAGCATACCTCACAACCTGTCAGTGCAAGACATCTGTACAGAGACCAACAAACTGAGGGGAAAATGGGCTAAGGTAGGGACATGTATGAAACATTAATCCTATACAGTGGATACCACAATGTACACACCCCATCAAGATGCCAATTGTGTCTGATATATACAATGAGAGACCACAATATTACATTCCACACCTTTTCCAACTTGTAATGTGACCATAACATGAACAATTAATTTGTAAAACCAAACAATATGTTAGGCTACCAAATATGGGGTATACAAACCTTACAATATGCTGGATGCATATGTGTACACATCCTCCAAATAACATAGTGTGGGAGCAGCTTGTGATGTAGTGACAGCATTCACTCTGCTTGAGTACACATCTGCCATAAAGTACAGGTACTCAATGTAACAATGAATAATGGTCCACTGTCAGAGTGGTGTATTCATGACATTTGCTCAGTTGCCTGTACCAGAAGCAGCCATAGCTTGCACACATCTTACAAAGCAGCATAGGGATCTCATATTTGAAAAGTATCAGTCAGGAGTAGGGTACAACATAATTACACAGCATTGCATATACCATGGAACACAGTGGAGACAGTCATCAAAAGTTTGATTAAATATGGGACAACAGTGCTGTTGAAAGGAACCAGATGTCCTTCCAAAACGGATGACAAGACATGTTAAGAACTGGTCAGGGAGGCTGCCAGGAGACATACAGCAACACTGAGGGACTTGCAGGACTCTCTGACAAGTACTGTTTGGGTAGTACATGTGGCAACAATCACCTGGATTCTGCCTAAGTCTGGCCTATGGGGTAGGGTCAGTAGACAGAAGCATTTACCCACACCAAACACCATGCATGGCTGTATATAGGTAGCATAACATAACATCCAGTCTCTCAAAGGCATCTGTTGAAATGTGTAATGGTGTAATGAGACCAAGGTTCAAACGTACAGCCACCATCCCTACAGCTACGTGTGGTGCACAAGCAACACCTCACTTCACCTGAAGAGCACCATCCACATGTTGAAGCTCACTGGTGGCAGTGCCCTGCTTTGGAGTTGCTGTTTCTTATCTGGAACTAGGTCTGTAGGCATGGAGGAGGGAATTATGAACAGTTCAAATAACACTTACGTGTGGACCAAAGCCGTCAAGTGTCTCCAAGATGGCTGATGATGGAAAGGGGTTTCAGCTTCCAACACAATAATGACTTGAAGTATACATCCAAATCTACCCAAGAATGGATCCACCTGAATACAATTAAGGGCATGCATTGGGCCAGACAAAGATCAGACTTAACGCCAATAGTAAACCCCCAGTGTGACCGCCAACATATGTGCACATCAGATGCCCTTGCCAACTGACAGAGTTGGGGGATCTTTGCAGGGAAGACTGTCCAAATAATGTCAAGCCAAGATGTGCCATGCTGATATTCCCCTTACCAGGAAGAGTGACTGCTGTTGTAGTTCACTTAACAAGTGTTTCAAAAAAGCATTGGTTTAAGGGTGTCCACAACTATGCAACCACTGTATTGTACACATTTCACTCAATATATTTCACAACTAAAACATTTTGTTGTTTCTCAATTGGATTTCACAGGTCATATGTTACATTTAAGGTGGGTAATGTTTTTGAATGCAGTATTGTGTTCTCATTTTATATGATACAAGAGCCTACCATATTAAGAGGGGTGTGTAAACTTACCATATCCATGTTAAGCTTAGAAGGTTGTTGGTGTAACAGGATGTGATAGAATATACATTCACTGCTGGTGATGAGGTCTGCAAATCAAATGTATGTCATTAATTAGTGACATCAATCCTCATATGATTCCAGTTATGTGTCAGGCAAACACATAGCGGTTGTGAGGAATAGAACAAAATATGTGCCAGACGTCTACACATTCTTCAATGATTTGTTGTGAGGTATGGTCTACATTAGTTGCCATTGTGCTATACAGGTGAACAGCAATAATGTGCACATGGGTGCATTGTGTGCTAGGGGAATGGATGTCACCTACTAACAGTGCTCATGAATCTCAGAGATGTATATTGTTAGTTACAAGGATTGAGAATGGCTGCAATGCATGATGAGGAGGGCTGTGTGTCATGCATGTCACCTTTTGGGTAATGTGAGGTATGTGTAATAGCTTTATGCCACCTCATCTGTAAGTGTCTGTGTTCTGTGTACATATCTGTGTGCATGGCAGCCAACCATAATGTACAGGTATTAATTTACATTTATTGTCTTCCCCTCACAGGTGGCAATGGGGGTCGGAGTCCCTCCCACTTGGGAACTGATGTCAGTGTCTCCACAGACTCTGACAATGATGATAGCCATAGTGAGGCATAGGCAGGATTGTCAAGGGCTGAATCTGTGATATTGGTTGGCATCCTACTGTTGTCCATCCAATCCCCACACACAGTCACAATGCCCACACATACCCCATCACCAGTGGCCATAGATAATGGACAGTTGGCAGGTGGTGGCATGAGACAGGCAAGTGTGATGACTATGGCAAGTGTGTCTGTTGACACCAAGCAAGCATTGCCAGATAACAGGTGAGGTCCCACACAGGTGGACAGGCAGGGGGTGCTCAAACGGGGACTGCTGCCCATCATGCCCCTGTCACAAATGCCACAACAAGTGTCACCAGACACATGCTTTGGACTGTCGTGGAGGCACTAGCACATAGTGAATGTAACACAAGACAGCTTCTCAGGGTCGTGAATGCCACTCTTCCTGTTATGCAGGACAACCTCCATGATTGTGCTGATGCCCACTGTTATTATACTTTGGTCATAGATAGATGGCTGGGTGAGATGGTGGGAATCCTTGACTGAGGAATGTCAGTCATTGAATGTGGAATGTATGTGATCGAGCATGTGGTGGGAGTTGTTCATCAGCCACGTGGACATAGGACAGCAGCACGAACAGCTGAGGTTCCATGTGGACATGCAACTTCTCACTCCCATAGTGGCAGTACCAGCAGCACAACTGCAGGGGGGGTCACTGTCTATGCCACAATGCAGCAGGCCATGGGAACATGGTTCTGGCCGGTCCCAACAGGGATGCAGATCAAGCAGACAGCAGTCACCATCGGGGAGTAGTACTGCATCTGGTCTTTTGTCTGGTCATGCCAGTGGGTCCCCCCCTGGCAGGTTCAGTTCCCATATCCATGTTCTGAGATGGTGAACTGCACAACCTGCCATGTATGGTCCACAGCTGCCCAACATACCCCTGTGTAGGGCAGCCACATGGCATGACTATGTGCATCTATACACAAACACATCATCATCAGAGCCAGGTCACCTCCAGACTTACACACACCACCTCTGTATAGCTCATTTAATGAACAACCCCCAAATACACACACATGATGTCAACCAAATGGCACAGCCTAGGTATCTGGCAAACCCACACCACACCCTGTTCATATGATGATACCTGTGCCACATCCCTGTCATCCATACCATCGATGCAGGGACATGTCAATATGGGTCTGATGCACAGGGTGAATTTAATACAGTTTAGCAATGTAATGTTGTTAGCCAGCATGTTTAATGGTTACATTTCAGAGTGTGTAGCTGTCCAGCCATGATGCATTATTGTTGTTATTAACACTGACAGAATGTGGTCTCCATAATGTATTATGTTTGTCTTCTAGGTGTCTGTGTGTCAGTAGGATGTGGCCCTGCAGATATTATCTACAAGGAGCATGGCAGTGTGGTAACAGACTGAGTGTGTCATATCCAGGGTACAGCTGTACATAATTACCAGGTCTGTATAACAGTTTTTGCATGTGCCATGTAGCTTATATGACTGAGGTGTGTATACAGGTAAGTATATGGTGGCTGACATCAGCAACTCTTGTACAGTGGACAATGGTAAGTGTAGTGGGTGAAACACACCTCAGGTTTGTAAATCCCACACATCCAGAGGGTATTGTGTTGACTCAACACACAGAGAATACTGCTGACACACACACACACACACACGCACACACACACACACACACACACACACACACACACACACACACACACACACACACACACACATGATCACAGTTGCCAGTGTTGGGTTTGAAATCCCTAGTCATCTAGTTAGTGGTAGTACAGTATTATGAAGTTATCACAGGTGGCACAGAGCTCATAGTGTGTTGAGCTTTCAAAGTACATGTATAGTGAGTAACATCACATGCCCTTGTAAGGTATGGCAATGGGTGGTGTAGTGGGTGTGACAGGTCTCATACTAATGTCATGCATGAGTATACACACTCCCAAACACTGCTATGCACAACAATGCACACACACAAGTGTGTCAATACTATGATTAAGAGCCCTGCATCTCTAGCTGCTCATTCCATACTGTTACATAGCTGCTGCACACAGCACAGGGCTTATAGGTCTGCAGAGTGTGTACAGATAACTCTATGTTTGATGTATAAAGTGGCCCTTGTACAGTGGAATGTAGGATGTGTGCTGGGAGTATGATGCCCTACAATGTCTAGAGACATCAATATAGGCTAATATGAATCTTGAGCCTGTATAAAAAAAAAAGCAGTTGAAATATCAGTATAGTCACCAGAACTAAATTTTAGACATTTTTTTTCAAAGTGAAAGCAAAAATTCCACTCAGGTCATCTGTTTTCCTCTTGACATAGACAGAGTATGTTTCAGTATCTGGTACAAAGAAAATATGGAATTGTATTTCAGATATACCCATTGTACCATAATATGTCATATTTGGAAAGTCGTATGTAGTGTTTTAAAGCTTTCTTTTTGTAAGCGTCACACTTTATGAAGCTGTTTTTTGAGATGTTGACTGTGTGAGCCTAACATGCTTCTGCAAATGCCTTCAAGCAGTATGCAGCTATTATCAGATTTTCTTGAGAGGGTTACTGCTTACAAACTATGCATGCCTTTCTTTTGTCATACAACATCTTAATTTTGCTGTTTCACTGTGAGGAACATGTGCAAAGATACCTCTCACTTTGCAAACAGCTGCAAATGTTGTTGCTCTCAGAAATGGTATTTAGGTATAGAAACTCCTAAAAAATGCAAAGTACTTATTGGCAGCTAAACATAACAGTCTTAAAGTAAAAATACAGGTGTTCCAGAATCTTGTCCAGTACTGCTTGTACACCTGTTGTGCCTCGCATCATCTAGCCCATAATGATAATAATGTGAAGTGCTGGGCTACAGTTTCTTATTAACCTTAGTCCAGTACATTTCAACATGTTTCTTAAAGTGCAAAGCAAGTGATACAAAGTCAGATAAAGGACACTGTGAAATAAATAGTTCTTGCATAAATGCAGATGAGAAATTTTATTCATGAAATATTGGTGTTGTCTGAGTTTTGTTCTCTGTCGTTGCATATATATATATATATATATATGGGTCCTCATAACTCCGTGGTTGCAATGATTACAAACCCCTCCCACCAAAAAATGTCATGATCATTTCCCCTGTTAAGAAACTTGTGCTATTGAAAAGGGAAGGTGTATGCAACTGGTAACATCAGCCAATGATCTAAAAATAAAAACACATTTTAAATAAGTATATAAGGGTTAAAGTTAAAAATGGAAAACATTTTTTGCAACTATGCCTCAGAGAGTAACACAAAAATTAGCCCTACATCCTGAAAGTGGTAAGCATCAGTAGTGCCAGTACAGTTTGTAAAGTGCTAATCTCACATACAAATCATTATGTTCTGTAAACATTCACTGTAAGTACCCTTTGGCCATCAGCAAGGTTCTCAAAAAAACTGGAACATGAATGAGGATGTGGCATCCCATTACATCAAGTCTCACATGATCTCTAACTGATTGTTTTTTCCATGCTTAAGGGGTTATATTCCAAAACAAGTTAGTCCAAAGGCAAGGCACCATGCTAAATTTGTGATAAAACACACACACACACACACACACACACACACACACACACACACACACACACACACGTGCGCACGCGTGCACACACAGACTCGTCAGTCATTGTATTTAAACATAAGTATGCAAAACAAGAACAGACCCTGAATCCCAGGCAGATAATCCTGTAACCACACTGGATGATGCTGTGATTTTATAAGGATAAAGTAAAGCAAAAATGCCAGAGCATGCACATCATAGCTGTCATGATCACAAACTGAAAGAGAGGATGCATGTCATTTCTGGAGGTGAGTGGTATGTAAGAAAATTTGCTGACAGAAAGGATATATTACCAACTGCTAACTAACTGACCATGAATGACAATCTGCAAGGTGCCACCAGCAGTTGCTACTACACAAGCTCAGTGATCAAGAGGTTATTGTCAAGAAAGGGAGCTGGTCTTGGCTGCATGTGATATGCCTGCCCTACTTATGAGTCCACATATCTAGAGGGATAATGACATCTCACCAGAAACTAAAATTTGCAATTCACTGACTGTGCACATATCCAGGATAGGATATCACATGAGTATCATGTTAGCAGTCTTCTACAATGAAGACTCCAGAATACTGGAGAAGTTCCTGCAGGCTATTAAATACTATCCAGGGTCTTGGTTGTCATGTATGGTGAGGCCAGGAACTACATAAAGTTCCCAAGAATAACAGCTGAGCATCATGAAGCCACGGATCTATTTGGAGATTTACTCATCTCATTCAGGTATTTAATGCTAGTCAATGCACCCACATACCCTTAAAGGTCTCCCTTTTAAAGATGGCAGCATGTACATCAACCAAAAGGGTTGGCATTCACTGAGCTTGCAATTTGTATCTGTGCAGAATTGTACAGGTGTCAATGACACAAGTTGGCAGCTGCCACAATGTATTCATTGGAAAGACTCTTGACCTAAGGTGCACAATTGCAATGTGTCAGATATCTCAAAAATATCCTGTTACTGAATATGCAAAGAAAAGTGTGTAATGTTGTGTATAGGTTCATAGGTTCATAGATTAGTACTAGGCTAACTGCCCTTGCGAGCCATTTTAAACCTAGCCAATTATCCCTTGTGAGACTCAAACCCTGTACCTTGTGTTTGTAAGGCAAATACCTTAACCATTAGGCCACCCTCCAAACCCTGTTTGGAAGTTAACCATGACCACGCATCCTGATGCACATTATATGCTTGGGTATGTTTTGCAGTTGAAGGTGGGTTCCATTTGGAGCAGTGATTACTAATACACAATTCTTAGTCTTCTGCAAAGTTGGCATACGATAAATTATGTATGTTGAGCAGGAAGGTGTTAGAGTGGATGGTTGGGATGCTGTAATCCTAATGATGATGTCTACATACATCTAGTGACATCCTGCAGTGCATACCCAAAGAATTTCTCAAGTGGTCCTTGCTTGTGCAATATTATACAAAATGCTAAAACCAAAGCACAGTGGTCTCTTAGTTTGGTGCCCTGGCCATCTACTACCATAGCCTCAGAAATCTGAACAAGAATAAATGCAGGACAATGGGAAGAGTGGCACAATGAAAAAAAAAGATGGGCAGAAGCAGTGATCAGAACCATAGCTAGGTCACATTGGGTCCTTAATCAAAAACTATTTTTCTGTTTATTAACTAGAAAGAAATTTGCATAATCATACTCAAGGTCCAGAACGTTCACACTACTTCAAAGTGCAGTTACTGCATTACATGATTGGATGGGTTAACATTAATGGAAATACTTTTTTTCTTGCAGGGATGCAAAGCAAACACTGATATTTTAATATCTTCTAAATATAACAAACACAATGCAGCAATGACAACAATCTTACAACAGTTAGTAAGATGTCACCTGCAGGGTTTATGACAACTAGTAAAATATCATCTGGAAAATACTAGGCTACTATTGCTGCAAAACAAAGATAAGTTCAACAGCTATTACTTTAAAGGGCTTTAAGACTATTCAAATGGTATGAGATCAAAATAACATCCTTTGGTTGTGTCATTTATAAAAAGAGTATGGGGGGGGGGCTTCTACCTAATCTGATGAAACAGAGCTCCAGGAAATTGCTTACACTTCTGTTGTTCTACTTGGTGGTGGTGGGAGAGCAAATCATATAGATTTTCACCACGTCTGTATTTTGGGGTTCCTGCAATTCCCTGTGATCTATAAAACTGCTCTTGAAAAGACATTTGCTGTATAACTGAATATCAGGGGGCAGGTGGAATGCAGAACTGAAAGGAAAGCATGGACAGAGCTGTTAGCCCTTCTGGACAGTCAGATAAAAAAAAAGATTATCAAGGCAATGAAAGGAAGAAAGTAACTCATTAAAATGAGGATGAAGAAGTTTATCTCAAAGTGATTTAAAAAAATCTGCAGTCTGAGACATTTTGTTGAAACTATTGTGTCCAAGAAGTCTAAACAAATACTAGTTGTCAGTCATCAATCCAGGAGTAGGACCTATTCTGAAACCAGAATAAACCCGCTAGAAGATTCAGACCGCTATGGTTCCAGACTGGTTGCACATAACTTTAGATCGTCCTCTTCTCTGAGAGCAAAAATAAAGTAACTTGAGAGCTGGCATCAATGTGACAACTTTGTGAGTCAGATTTAATGAATATCTATAGGGCACAGACATGTCAACAACAATTCAGTGGCTTGGCAGGTCTCAAGATTTAATTGATGCATCATTGCCAAATAAGATCCACAAATCATTAAAACTATTGCTGTTACCAAAAGTAAATTAAGTACAAATAAATGCAAAAACCTAGGAGCCACCAAGGCCATGGCTCCAGTATCATATAGTAAATATATTTAAAACACTATTATAGGCTTTTGGAAACTTCCTTCTTCAGGTCACATAAAACACATACATACAAACCCCATCACACTTTAAATAATAACAGTTCTAAAAAAACACCAAACAATCACTGAGACCCAATTCTGTCATGAAATTCCTGTTCTGATTTACCCACATACTATGATGAGCCTGAACATGCCCAAGTTGCCGTAATGCCGCAAATACTCAGTAGTTAGTATTACAGTTTGAATAGCATTTAAATTAAAATGGAAAACCAGAATCAGGGTGAAGGAAGCAATTAGTTCCAGAAATCATACCACAAGTAGTGCAATTTCCACATTTAAAGGAACAGCACCTGCAATAATTATTATTTTCTGCAGTTGCACATGCTTGTTAAACTGAGGGTTTGAGCCCTATTCCAAAAGACTTGCTTTCAGTGCAAGTGACCACTTACACCTAGAGCAGGCTGAGAGCAGGTCTTTTGGAATCTGGCCGCCATAATAAGCCTGTTTATAGATGGGCCTTAAATAAAAGTTAGTCATTTACACTGAGGGCAAGTCTTTCAGAATCAGGTAGAATTACACTGATAGCTACTCTTTTGGAATCTGGCCCTTGTTGTTTATAGTCCCGCTTGTAAGAAAACAATGGTTTATCCCAGTATTTTTCAGTTATCACAGAAATGACATAACCATGCCTCAGTTTCTAGTTTCTTTCTGTAATATATTCTGTAGATGTGCTTGCACCATTGTATTTTCAAACTACAAAAAACACTGTTCCTTGCTCATTCCCAGCAAAGGCCATCTCTTACTCTGTCTCCCTATTAGTAAATAGATCAATAGCTGAACAATGCATCTCAACCCTCTATAAAGGGAGTTATTCAACCGAGCGATCTAACTACCAACTAATCACCATACTATCCCCCCTGTCAAAAATTCTCGAGAAATGCATACATTCTAAATCCTAAACTATCTCCTAACTTATAATCTCCTGGCCAACACACAGCACTGTTTTCGACCCAATCACAGCACCACCACAGCCCTTATTAGCTTTACCAACACTGTAAATCAACAAAGGAACAATGGTAACCTGGTCTCCACTATCTTTCTCGACCTGTCCAAGGCATTCAACTCCATTTCCCATTACAAACTCCTAACCATACTCTCAAAACTCAACCTAAGTAACTCCACACTATTATGGTTCAAAAACTACTTATCTAACCATCAACAAGCTGTAAAATGGCAAAACTCTTTATCTACTCTCCTCCCAGTAACCTTTGCTGTCCCACAAGGATTGATCCTTGGACCTCTCCTCTTTACAATATTTACCAACAACCTCCAAAAAGCCACCCTCCATGCCAATCTGGTCCAGTATGTCATTGACTCCACACTTATCTGCTCTGACTCTCTCTTAACATTTGCAAAAAATTACCCAGGAATCCTTTTCTGCCATAGAAATGTGGTTATTCAACTCACATCTAATACGTAACCCTAAAAAACACAACTTATGCTATTTCATTTTTCACCACAAAAATGTTCCAATTCCTTTAAGTGCAAAGGATTTATTGTAAAACACTGCTTATATCATAAAATACAAAATATAATCTCTAGCGCCTCGGCAAACTTGCCTTTTACAGAGTAAGATTTTTTACCATTCACACTCACAGCTTTAAACTAAATAAGACACACCCACTTAATTACATAATTAATTAAATAAAGAAACAGTATTATATATATAAAAAACACTAAATAGTATAAATACATTATTTTATAAATGCCTTTTACAATAAAATTTTCCACATACATTCATGGTTCAGCCCCATAGGGCTTAATGTATTAAATTTTAAAATCAAACAGGTTTCTTTTTTTCTTAATATACATTTTATATGTTGTTCATTCAAATATTCCGTTTCCTTTACACTATCTAACACTGTAACTTTCAATCCCTCTGGATTACCATTATGGTATTTATTAAAATGCAATGCTATGGGGCTAGTTTGTTTATTATTCTTTATATCTCTAATATGCTCTTTTATTCTACAAGCAAATGTTCTCTTAGTTTCTCCCACATAAAATTTATTACACAAACATTTCAAACCATATATAACTCTCTCCGTTTTACAATTAAAGGTCCCATTTGTATAAATATGCTATTTTATCCCTCAAAAGCCACAGGTCCCATTCCCCCATTTAAAAAAATCGCCTTAAACAATACCCCCATCACACCAGTCTCACAAACTAAACTATTAGAAGTTATCATAGATAACAACATGAAATTTGACAAACGTATTGCACAAACAAAACAAAAGTCCATAAAAACTTGGCATTCTCTACAGATGCAAAAACGACCTCACAAATAACAGTAGAGCCACCATCGCAAAAACTCACCTACTCTATACACTTCTCTATGCTTCCCCATACTAACTAACCTAAAAAAGGAGACTTAAACAAATTAACCAGCTGTTATAACAAAATCGCAAAGTTTGCTACCAATTCAGCTTTCAGCACCCACCATTGTCTAGCCCTGAAACAACTGTCCTGGCTGGAACTACCAAACATCCTGACCTATAATCAGCTTACAATTGCACATCAGATCCTATATCACCCCAAAAATACCCTATCACTACAAGGCCAACTAAATCACTACACTAACACTAATCGTCTTCTATGATCCAACAACAAAGCAGTAGTTGAAATATCCCAAAGCAAGAATAGTTCAGGTGACTCCCTGTACTCTATTGCCATTGCAAAAATATGGAACACCCTTCCTCTAGAAACCTGGATCCTAGATAATAAAAATAACTTTAAAATCCTTCTCCAGTCCTGCTTAACCAGCTCGTAGAAGTGAACATGCTCAGACCCAGGATAAACTCAGCTAGATCAATTACCTTATTCTACTCCAGGTACCACATGAGGCTTCTTCACTTTTTCCACATACATACATATGGACACTGGTTGGTCTATTTCTCAAGTGTTTCACTTAATCCTGCAATGATTCCCATAGCTGGCCTTAGATATAGGCCAACTAGGCGGCCGCCTAGGGCGCTGCTGTAGCAGGGCCACTTTTCCAGTATTTATTTGGTGTAGATAGACCAGGATGGGGGCACCAGATTGTGTGGTAGGGGGTGCTGTGGAGCCCTTTTGCCTAGGGCACCAGCTGACCTAAGGCCGCTCCTTAACTCATTCACTTCAATGGAGCTTTGGAATTTCACACTATAACTTCCAGTGGGCGGAGCCTAAGCCTTTTTATAGAATCAAATTATGTCCTCACATTTCAAACAAATGTTAATATCTCTGAAACCATAGGGGTTGTGCTGAATGGCAAACTCTTCAGCAAAAACTATTCATATAATACCAATATTCTTTAAGTTCTAGGTCTTAAACTGAATTTTATAAATCACAGTAAACACAGTAGCTATTATGTCTGTAATATTTAGTAAACAATTTACAATATCTCAGCAACTACTCAAGTTACACATATACTGTCAGCAACACTTTATTCATCTAGCTGAGCGCTTTCATATGAGGCTAAGGAGTTCTGTCTGTATTACTTGGTTGTTGAGATATTTAGAAAAATGTGAAAATGATATCAATATAAATTAATATCATAATAACGACAGTTAATATCTCTTTACTTGCACTAGACAGAGGTCAAATATTAATGCAGTCGAGTTTGCCACTGTGTAAGCTTTAAAATGAAAGTTTTTAAAACCTTATACATAGCATGGTTTTGGAATTATTGATGCAAATTTGAACAAGCAATATTTGACGCCTTGAGGCGTCAGTAGGAGTTAACTGCAAACACAGCTGGAGGCATCACTCTGATGTAATGAGTTAAGGGATTAAGAGTTTCAGGGTATAGGTTCATAGGTTGGTACTGAGTTATCTGCCCGAAGGCATATATTAGCCCAGCCACATTGTGCGGTATTTACCGCCCCTTTAGTAGTTCCCTAGACCCTTGTACTAGCAGCTAGTACCCTTGGCCCCTATCTAGTAGTGCTGTTGGTGTGATCCCCAGTGTGAACGTTCTGTTACCCATCCACTCATCAAGGTTCCTCTTGAAGAGTGATAGTGAGGGGCTCTGTCTTATGTAGATTGGGACCCTGTTCCATAGTAAGGGAAGTCTCTGTGAAGGGAATCTATCCCTCCAGCATGTTCTATTCATTGTTGTGTTGAGGTTTATATCCCTAGAGCGTGTAACTCGAGTAGATTCGGTTTTGCTAAGATGGAGCATGTTCAACAATTCTGGGTTGGACATGGCTCTGTACGTTAGACAGAGATCGCCTCTGAGAAAGTGGTATGCAACAGAGAACAGTCTTAGCTTTTTCAATCGTGCTGCATAGGGCAACTGTTTGAGGCCAGTAATTCTCTTGGTTAGGTACCTCTGTGGTCTCTCCAGCTGCTGGAGATGTCTAGCCAGGTACATTCCAATTGGTGCATTGTACTCAATAATGGGTCTGATGAGGGATGAGTAGGGGGGCACCATTACATCCTTAGATTTTGATGCAAACCCCTTCATGATCAGATGGGTCACATAGAAGGATTTTCTAACCACTTTGGCAACATGGTTATCAAAGGAAAGCTGGCTTTCTACTTGGGTCCCTAGATCCCTTATTTCTTCTTCAGATTTCAGGGGATTACCTCCTATGTTGTAGTTTGCGGGTACTCTGTTTTTTCCAAAGGGGATTACTACACATTTTTTTGCATTTAGCTTGAGACCATGGCTTTGACACCATGCATCAGTCTCATTTAGGCCCTTCTGGAGGATCTCCATGTCGGCCGGAGACTCTATATTCTCCTTCAATCTACTATCTATTCTATTTTCCTTCTATCTACTATCTACTCTATTCTCCATGGATAACTTCTTATGAACACGCTTGCACATACTCTTCTTATCTACTATCTACTCTATTTTTCTTCTTTCTGCTATCTACTCCATTCTACTGTCTACTCTGCTTTCTTTCTATTTATAATCTACTACATTCTATATGGATAACTCTTTATGCATATTTTTCCACATTTTCTTCTTATATGTATTTTGCATGTATTTTTAAGTATAATTGCATCTGTATGTTCATGTATTGCCAGTACTGTACTGTATGACGATTTTCTCTAACGATAATTCTCTATGCATATTTTAGCAGTATATTTTTAAGTATATTAGTATTGTGTATGTTGCAGTACTGTCATTTTTTTTATGGGTGGGGATTTTCTCCCTGGGCCTCTGCTGAAAATGCAACTTGCCAGTCGGACTCTCCCTGTAAGCAAATGCAAAATAAATAAATAAAATAAAATACATTTTCCAGCTGACATGATAAGGTTGGTATCATTCTTAGCCATTAAAGCTGGTTTAATATTAACACTTTTAACACTAGCCATCTTTTTTCCCTCAGCATATTCTTTGTAGTCTTTGCATTAATCGTTATTTCTCGTTTAACAATATTTCTTAATGCATAGCATTTTAAGAAATATTTTGTATAACTGTACAAAATATGAATAGGAATTGTTTGCTACAAAAATGAAGTTGCAGCAGCCTCATATTAATAATTTATTAGTGTCAACTACTCACTGTGCTGGTGGTGTCGCGGTAGCGTTGTCGCCTCACAGTTAGACGTTTCCCATTCGATTCTCAGTTAGAGCGTCTTCTGTGTGGCGACATGTGTGAATGGGTGTTCCTTCGTTGAAGGTTGTGGGTTAGGCTCGGCAAGCCAGCACGTAAAACTCTACTGCCAATCATTAGAGGACTGGAGTTCCGCTGTGGCGACCCCTAACTGGGAAAAGCCGAAAGACACAAAGTGTCAACTACCTTCCTATATAATTTACTTATTAAACTACCATTCCTTTTACACAGGGTACCATCTAAAAATTAATTTCATTTTCTGAATACATATAAGTAATTATAAGAAGTATACAATATTTTTAAGACACCATATATACTCAAGTAATATAATCTCACCCCCTGAAAAAATATAAATATTTTTAAATGAAATTGTCAGAAAATTAAATAGCTCCTAAAATTGGAAGAAACTGGCAATTTTATTGTAATCCAAGCAGCAGTACTACAGTGGGATCCATGAGAGTCTTCAGGGCTATGCCACACTTTTACAAATAATGCTCTCTATTAAACTCAAACATGTTGTTGTTTAATATGAATTCACAGATAATGAGGCATAACTTGATATCTGAATATTCAAAACATTCCTGAAGCAACCACTATAGACCCTTCAAATCCTCCTTTTGAATGATGCATGAATATAAGAAGTTTGTGTCAACCACAGTGAAGAAAACCTCCACCCTCGCTACAAATAATGTTTTCTAATTTCATCTTAAATTCTGTGATATCATTTATAAATCCATATATTTTGTTTACTCGTGGCTTTAACAAACACACACACACACACACACACACACACACACACACACACACACACACACACACACACACACACACACACACTAAAAGCAGTTTGTTATAATTCATTCTAATGACCAAGGGCCTGAATGGAAATAACTACATGTTTTCAGGAATTTTGGGGCATCCAGGCTGTAAACACATGCAAGCATACTGCCCACAAGTAAGAATAGGATGCCTCAGGTAAATAAGCCATTGCTCAAGCAGTCATTGTCAATGCAATCATATTTCTTCAAAAGTTTATAAAAATGCCCCAAATCAACCTTTTGATAAGACATGGCATCGTACAACAAGTCACATAGTTTTAATAAAGAATTCTCCATTTTCATCAGTACAACCAAGCCCCCCTTATTTGCCTTTTAATAATTAAAAAATATTAATTTATTAAATGATCTAACACACTTCTTTCCTTCTTCTTCAGGCAGAGTGAACATATTATTATAATTGCCAGGTTGCCAAATATTTGGGATTTTGTTAAGATTTAGAGAGTGGCACAGACTATTAGTCTTTCTATTATTCAATGATGTCATGCCTAAAGTAAGGGAGTAGCAGATGCCATTTGCTGACTTAAAATAACATATTTAGTTCAGATATCCTGGTCTGCTATCTCTGCATACCATACCTCCTTGATTTTTTTTTAATTTTACCTACCCCAATAAAAGTTCTGAATGTACTACCTGACACATTTTTAAAGTATAAAGAGATGATCTATCTCTTGATTCATATCTGAAGGAAGGAGTTTTGCAATTGTTGACTTTTATGATTTTGTTAAAGCATGTAGGATTGCTAAATATTAGGGCTTAAAGCTATGCATGAGGAACTAGAAGTGGACCGTAAACCAAATGGTAATAGATTAAAGATGATGCCTGACTATCAGAGATAAGTATCAGTTGGCCTGGCTGAGGAATATGTAACGGGAAAAGGAAAATAACCCACAAGCGAGTACTATGGGTCAAATATATGATCATTCTTCTGAGGTGCCCCTAGGGGCATCTTTCCTTTCCTCCCTTCTACTTTAGTTTCCTGGTTGTGAGTCAGTGAAGTAAAGAACAGATGTTTTCAAAAATGTGACCAGTAAGGGGGAAAGTGTCCTTTTCAATGCTGGTTGAGAACTGGTGATCAGTGGCACATCAAAAGGGCTTCTAATGTGCATACAAAGACTTTGTTTAATTATTGGAGATCCATCCATCCTCAACCCCTTTTCCCATTTTGTACATTTGGTCGGGGTGTCACTTCAGCAGTGACAACCATCTTGAGCCAAGGTTTACATCACCAAGTAGCTAGCACTGCCAATTTAGTTCATTCATACCACACACTCACACCTACAGCCAATTTAGAATGTCCAATCCACCTACTGCAGTCTTTGAAATGTGGGAGGAAACTGGAGCATCCAGAGGAAACCCACATGACCACAGGGAGGACATGCAGACTCCACACAGAAGGCACCATAGCTGGGAACTGAACTGGAGAACCACTTGCTGTGAAGTGACAAGACTAACTGCTGCACCACCACCACGGCCACCCACCACCATAGACCTAGAACATGTGTATGAAAACTAGTACATGATGTTAAGGAATTCTGATTTTGTCCCTTCATATGGCCCCTTATAAATTCATTGCCACTCTCCTGCTTCTATGTTGCAGTCAGCTTAGGATCTTCAAGTTTCTCCTCCATTCCTCTCCTTTGGTTTTGTAAACAATACATTTAGCAAGTCAATAGCTATGCAACCCAGCAAAGAAGGTTATAATAATAATCTGCTTGATTATGGATGTCAGTATCTGGAAAATGACAAACTGATTCCCCCCTTAGTGTATACTCTCCTGGTTCTATCATGTTCTGTAGCTATAACCTGAAAATGAAGTTCTACAAAAAAAGTCCAGATTTAGTGAGACATCAACAAGACAGTAGAAAGCAGGGGGATGAAAATTACTGGAGAAGATATCAGCTGTGTCAAATTGTTGCCACTGGGATCTTCTAAGCATCAAACAAGGGGATGTCAATTTAATTAGGAAAGGACTCGTCTAATATTTGGATGATATATCCAAAGAAGGACAAAACAGGTTCATTTTGGCCGTAATGATGGTGGGAAATTAGAATGATCTGGTAGAGGGAAGTAAAACTATGATTTTTCTGATTGCAGTGAAATACTAGACAAGTTGAAAAAGGGATTTATTTGTGACAGAGACACTGGAACTGCAAAGTCTGCACTGATATGCAGAGGGGAAGACAGACACATTGATAAAACTTTGCTGTGTGTGCATTTACTGGGAGATTGCTGCACAGCAACATAGGCTGAAATGCAGGACCATATGTTATAGTCCAAAGTGCATGGCTATCAGTCATGGCTGGACTGCTTTTATTATCAGAGGGAGATTGTGATGAGTTCAGCAAAGTAGAATCATTAAGCTATAGGACTTAGATCAATGCTTGATTAAAATGATAAGGCATGGCAGAGCCCGTAAAAAGTTGTAGGCAGTTGGAAATTGCAGGTATGTTAGCTAATGTATGTAGGAAGAATTATTGAAAAACTGAAAGGTGGAGTTGAAGGCAGGAAGAGAAAAGGACTGCAAGTTGAAAGCATTTAGTGTAGAATCTGAATAAGAATTAAAGCATGCATCACAAAGAAGATTAGATATCAAAGGAGACATTGTAGAGCAATGAGAAATCTAGTGAATAGGCTGGTGTAGAGTATATAGCCAGTAAAGTCAGAATTAGCCATTTGTGTGATTAGTGGTTAATAGCTTTAGTCTTCTTTGTTAAATCTTACTATTAATCTCCATCTAGCCAATGTTTAAGGCAGTGCGCAGGCAGACATCAGTGAAATGGGGTTCTAGGTCAGTGGAGCAGAATTGAATCTTGGTGCAGTTTCAGGTGCTATTTGTCATATTCCTGATATAGTTAAAAAGGCCTTATGGTTATTTTTGGAGCAGGTGGCTACTTTAAGTTCATATCCTACCTTAGTCTTCCTAATGGTGTCTTTGGGCTCTTTGCTGGTCTACCTACATGCCTTCTTATTGTGGAGGATGAGGAACATGTAATAAGGAAAATGTTTTTTTTCTCTTATTATTGAGTTTATTTAGGTGTTCACCCATACACAGTGGTTTGTTTTTGAATTTCTCATTACAGTTATGTGGAGTTCTCTATACACTGGTTTAGATGGATGTAGAAGATAAACATGTAAGCAGCATGGATTACTTCAAAGCCAACCTAATATTCCTGATCGAGAGTTTGAGTTCTTTCATACCCTAAATCAGGGATATTAGGCTGGCTTTGAAGTCATCTCTGAATGTGGTAGAATTACTGGGCAAGATGGTGCTTGTTATGAGGGAAAAACTGAGAGTTTGGTGGTCATATCTGATCAGGAAGGAAAATGGCATTAGTAGGGTGCAGGCAGAGGCAACAGTTTTAAGGAGAGGGTCGAGTACGCTATCACCTCTGTTGGGAACTTGGACTATTTGATCTAGGGGTTAGTACTGATAAAATGGAGGAACCTCTGACTATATTAATTATTTGTTGTGAAAGATTTCCAATAAATGGATAAATAGTTAACGCCATGCACTAGGCTTAGTAGGTATAGAATTTATATTATTGCTGTAGTTATCAAGGTCATCAAGAAATACTGAGGGGGTCTACTATTGAAAATAGTGGGGCAGTTGCCCTTACTTGATGTGGTTAACATGTGCAGGCACTCCAAATAGGTGTCACAAGAGATCTGAGATAAGGTAATGGGGGAGAAGATAGATATGGATACCTCCCACAATCCCCAGATGGGGGCATAAAATGTCTTAGCCAATATGTGTAAGCCTGAAGAATAAGAAGATGCAGGCCACTCCTGGTTAAACAGACCAGCCTGTTGATCATCACCTCACATGTGATGTCCATTGAATCCCTCTGTAATGACACCAGTTAGCCAACTGTTAAAGTTAACTATTTCATTTGGAATTGTTGCAAGATTCTCAAAGATGGCAGGATACTGTTCAAGGCAAGTGTCCTTCTTGCCAACAACACATACATGGAAAACTCAGCCATGACTCTCTGTATCTCCCCTAGGGTGGGTTTTCTAAAGTCATTTACCTCAACGTGGGCAACTATGAAATCATTGTCTTATTTGAGGAGGAAGGACCTAAAGTGCTGGTCGTATCACGAATCCAGGCATTAAACAGGTAGTTGATTGTCACCTTATCTTTGCTTAGCCTAGTGATTGGAACACTACTGCTTCTGACCATAGAGTTACCTGTTACTAATAAATTCCAGTGTATAGCTGTAACCTCTGTAGAGCTGTGTGGGCTTAGAGCAATAGCAGCTTCTCTTAGGTGTGGGTGAAAGCTCAGATGAGGGTGCATTGCTGTGTATTTACTAGGTGGCTAAGGTTTGGGTCTAGGAGGCTTAGGTAGTGATTCTTTACAACCTTAGTATTAGTGGGTATGGTGCTGTGTGGCCATGATGTGATGGTAAGCTAATTACTGACATATGCATTTATTTATTTATTTGACATTTGCTGACCAGATTAGTCCGACTGAGCATAAATAAGCCCTTTTTCAACAGAGGCCCGGAGAGAAAAGCTCCACAGTTACAAGTGATACAAGTAACAAATACATATTACAAGTTTTACAGGAACAGAAGAAAAGTGTTCTCAATATGAGATAAACAAGTAAAGTTCAAAAATACATTGTACATTCAAAAAAAAAACTATACAAGTCTGTAAGCAAATATCAATTATGTCCAAAGGTTATAGCAAATGAAACTTGTCAGACTAAGTTACAATAAGAATAAAAGTGGTATATAAAGAGATATATACAGTAAGAAAAAAAATTCACAGGAGTCGCATATACTGGCATTGGTAGTATGATGTTTAGGGGAAAAAACATTGTAGATATGCAAAGGAAGATATGTAAACCAAGAAAGCAGTTAAAGATGCAGGGGTTTTAAGTTGGATAAAGTTATAATTAGGTGGAATAATAGTAGAAGGAGAAGTTAATGTCAGGCAAAATAGTTGTAAGGAAGGAGAAGTGAGAAGGAGAGGGAAGGAGAGAAGCAAAAAAGAAAAGAAAAAAGAAAGTAGGAAGGGGAGAGAGGGAAGATAATTCAAGTGGGACGATTGTAGTGACAAACCCAGTTGGTGTGCAGGTAATTTCTGAAAGTTTTCTTGAAATTGTTTCAATGAGAAATGTTTCTGAGAGCAGAGGGGAGATTATTCTAAGAGAAGGCTGGGAGGTAGCTGTAGAGGTTTTATCCTATTGATTTCTTAGGTTTATGTATTTGTAAATTATGTTTGTCAGAGATTCTGAGGGAGCGTTTTGGGTTATAGAAGGTAATGAGAGTGGATAAGCTGGGGCAGAGAGTGGGCTTATTTAGAATAGTATGGATGATGAGAAGGTGAGTAAGTAAAAGTTGGCTAGGAAACTCAAGCCAACTGAGTGTTTGAAGAGTGAAACAGTGGTGAGTTTTAGGTGGCAGGTTGGCTGTGAAATGAGCTATTTTGTTGTAAGTAATTTCAAGTTTGGATAGCAGAGTGGACTGTAAGTTAGTAAAGATTTGAGAATGGTAGAAGAGGTTGTGAAGGAGATAGGCTTGTCCAAGTGCTGGGAATAAGAAACAATATATTTCTATATATAGTAGGCCAAGCTTTTGGTGGATTGTTTGATACAGTGGTGTACATGAAAGTTGAATTTTTGTTGGTCATCTATAATTACTCCGAGGAGCTTTATATGGTGTTCAACTGAGATAGATGTGTTGTTAAGGGAGGTGATGATGAATGAGTATTTAAGACGGTGGAGAGATTTAAGTAAAAACAGGAGATGTTTTGTTTTATTAGGTTTGTATAAGTTGATTGTTAGTGAGCCAAGATTCGCTGAGTTTAAGGAGGCTTGTGTCAGAGTAAACAGATCAGAGGGGTTGGCTGCAACTGTAATAACAGTGGAATCATCTGCATACTCTATGAGGGATGACTGTGGACAGGAAGTATAAAGGTAATTAGTAAAGATGTTAAAGAGAAGGGGGCCTAGAACTGAGACTTGAGAAACTCCCATTTGTATTTGTAGAAAAGAAGATAGGGCAGAAAACCATTTACAGATTGTTGCCTGTTAGTAAGGTAGCTGGAAAACCAGGAGATAGCAGATGGAGAAAGGTTTAGTTGGGAATGTTTAGAGAGGAGGATGGAGTAGAAGACCGTATCAAAGGGTTTGGAGAGATCTAAGAAGAGGCAGGACACTAGTTTATTATAGTCTCTAGCTAAGGAGACAGTGTTAGTAAATGAGATACGAGCTGTAGATGTGCTGTGATGGGGTGAAAGCCATGCTGGGTAGGAGTGATAAGGTTATTTTGAATGAGATAAGCAAGTAGTTGTTTATGGATACAGTGCTTAAGGATTTTGGAGAGGGGTGATAGTATGGCTATAGGGCGATAATGAGAGAGGTCAACAGAGAGTCCACCTTTTTGAATAGGAATGGTGTAGAATTTCTTCCAGAGTGTAGGAACAGTGGATTTTTTGATTGAATGGTTTATGAGAATAGAGACTGGGAAAGCAATAGAACTAGCATCAGCCTTTAGGAAAAGAGGTGGCAGGTTATCAGCTGATGGGGAACAAGGTTTAAGTTTAAGAAGAAGATTTTTAATGTAGGTAGTGGAGATGGGAGTAAATGAGAAGGAGTGGTTTTGTAATTGGGAGATGGTAGGTGGTAAGGGATTGATATACAGCGTGCAAGAGGCGAGCTTCTAAACTGAGTATATATTGCACCTGACACAAGTTGTATCTTTGCAAGAGAAGAGTAAGGGTCTGTCAATAAGCATGAGTCAGGTGTCACTCTGCCTCAGAGACATTGCAAGCCAGTCGGCACCCTAAGACTTTTGTGGAACACAGACTCCTTAAAATGGATTAAACACTTTAAGAATGACCCAACAATCTAAGTTCTTTTTAAACAAGTCAAGGCTAATAGGACTACAAACCGTAGTTGGTATATGATTCCAAAAAGCAGAAATGGATTGTGTAATATAGGACTATCTTATCTTTGTCTCATTTAAATCAAAGCAGGATGTGAACCCAAGTGGACTACAAACTGTAATTAGTATATGATTCCAAAAAGCAGAAATGGATTGTGTAATATAGGAGTATCTTATCTTTGTCCCATTTAAATCAAAGCCGGATGTGAACCCAAGTCAGCTGGGACCAGTGATCAATCAGATACATTACTAACTACTTTAACTGGTGCATGACCACAATGATAGAACAGAAGTGACCTGGAATTCAACAGTAATTTGCCCACTGACTACAGCATATCAGCATATCTGCTAATAGTGCTGGTCTCACTTCAGCTGCATGCAACTATGAATCATAATCACTCTGTTCTTTCTTTCACCAAGAGCAAAGCAACTGCACACATCCCAAACTGGCTTCTGCAAAGTAGCCCACAGGCTAAATAGTGATTGGTTGTCTCTTTAAAGGCAGAGGTGCCATGAAGCTGTTGAGAATGGGGTGGCTGAAGGTGAGAGGGGCACCTAGTGATCTAAAAGGGCAATTTTTTAAACTATTTACTACCACAGCATAGGTTCACTTGGAGGACATTTTAAGTTTAGCCAATTTCCCTTTTGGTGCTTGAATTAACATTTCCTGAATGATCTTAACTATCCCATGGCTGATAATTGTAGATTATCCCTAGTGAGAATAAATGTGATCATACTATAGATAATTTGAGGGGACCCATGTAATGGATGCAGCATTTAGGAACTGCCTCTATTCATTAGTGGCACGAGGGGCAATCCTGGAGTACATTTTCTATTACCCATCCTTAGATCCAAGTTGCATTTGAATGTGGACAGGGATGTGCTTTGTTTTACTTGAATGGATAGTCTGTTCAAGAACAGTGGTAGCCTCTGTGATATATATCCATCTCTCCACAACATTCAGTTTAGGTACCTGGACTGAGTATTTCTGATGCCATTTGACTTGCTGATGTTCAGTAGGTCCATCTGTATTAGGTTGAAGGATGCCTTGTTTGCCAGACATGTCACCTCTAAGCACTCTGTAGGATACTGAGTATAGTGATAAATCTTTGAGGTGGTCCATGCAAGACCTATTGGTTAGGACTTGTATCCTTTTAGTAAGGCATCTCTGTGGGTATTCCAATTGTTGCATGGGTCTGGACAGATACATGCCAAAGTGGGCATTATACAAAATGATTGACCTAATGAGGGCTTTGTAAAGGGGGCAATAACATCTCTAGATCTAGTCAAAATCAATTTGTTTATAAGCTATGCAATATAGAAAGACTTTCTTATGACTCTGGGCACACGTTGGTCAAAAGTTAGGTCACTGTACACACAAGTTCCCAAATGCCAAACAACTGGGTCAATTCTTAGTGGGCATTGCCAATTTGGCAGTTCCCTGGAGTAGATGACTTCCCAAAGGATATGATAATGTATTACTTGGAGTTTAGTTTCAGTTCATGATTCTGGCACCAGTTATTGTTTGGGACAAACCATCCTGCATGATGGCTAAGTCATTGGGGATTCAATAACTGCTCCTAGCTTGCAGTCATCTCAAACTTAATCGGCCAAAGCCCTTTGGTATTTCCTTCTATTTTTGAGATGTATATGCCAAACAGAAAAAGTCTCAGCACTGAACCCTGGGGGACTCCATTGGTGACTGGTCTCTTCCCCTGTTCTGATCTCCTGCATCCTGTGAGCTAACATACATGTATGCATTCTTTGATTCACCTTCCTGATTGTATTAACCTGATTGTATTAAATTATATTCCTTGTATAATACAGCACCACTTGTTAGAATGTGTTTTAAATTTGTAGTTTGGAACAGTCTTCTAATAAGCAATGAAACAAAATGTATGAACCAATAATGACAAAGCTACCCATTTCAGAATATTTCAACCATAAAAGGCCACTCAAACTTCTGTCATTACAATCCACCAATATCAGTAAATATGCAAAATCTCTGCAGAAGTAAGTCATCTAAATAATTCCACATTAAAGGGATCTGTAACTAATGAAGAGGTTGCTGCTAGCAAACAACTTTATATTTCACTGTTTCATCTACAAATAACGTGCCTGTTTCCGTTAAAGAATAAATTGCCGATGCTACATTAAAAAAAAATGATAAGGTAGTAATTTTGCAATGGGAAATGGATGGCAAACTGATAACAGAAACATAGTTACTATGTAACTCCTCCAAGGGAGGACATTCATAAGACTGCAGCATCTACTCCCTTTAAAGTACAACACAATACAGTATAAGTGATCCATTTGTATATTGTGGGAGTAGAACCCACAGCCTTCTGCATCAAAATCAAGTATACTACCGGTTGTGCTACTAACAATGCACACACTAAAGTTCTCGTCCCCTGAAGCTCACAGCTCCTTGTAATATCCACTTGACACAACTAAATCTCTCAACTTCTCAGCACAAGAAATCTAGAAAAAGCCAAAACTTATTGGGCGGGGGGGGGGGGCAAAACTAGGGGCACATTTTAAATATCACTTGTACAATCTTAGAAAACTGCTAAAATAAAGTGTTTTGTGTTACTGTGTGTTCCTGAAAGATAGGAAGACTGAAACCTAAAGGACTATCATTATTTAGTGAATTCAGTTCTCACTGATTTGCCTGAAAACCAAAAGTTTTAAGAGGAACAGACCAAAAATATGAGTCAAATATTCTGTGAAAATCTAGACAGGTGAGATCTATGGACTCAACTCCCTGAATCACAAGTGGTGGTATGGGTAGAGAATTCAGGCTCTTGTTTGGAGCCTGAGTAACACTAACCACCAGATATACCTAACTGGGGCATTTTACACACACACACACACACACACACACACACACACACACACACACACACACACACACACACACACACACACACGAGCAGCATAACTCCTGCAAATAAAAGAACAAACCTCTCCTTACTGGCATGACTCTAGCTCTGGCAGCACCAACAGAACAGCGACAGCATAACTCCTGTAACACAGAGCAATAAGAGAACAAGAACAGCTAGTTTAGTTAGTTTAACGTCTGCTCGCAAATCCACGTTAGTGTGAAAACTCCACTTCATTTTTTCTGACAGGTCTTGCAGCTGTACAAGTCGGGGGGTCCCCCTCACCCTGGCTCTATGGTTCCATGTTTGAAGGCCAAGAATCAAGTCCCTCTGCTTTTTTTGCAACATATGGAAAACAGCAGCACTAATCTCACAATGGTTACAACAGGAGGATCACATGTAGCAGAAGATGAAGGAGATTAATGGGTGAAGATGGTGGAGGTAATACACATGAGGTAAAGTGGTGGGTAAATGATGAAGAGGCTGAATTTTGGACTCAAGACTGAGGTAAGACTTTATTATTTCACAAGAAGAAAATATAAGAGACAACATTATGTTCACTGGCCCTGTGAGTGACAGACAGAAGGGCGTTTCTTCATGGTCAAGAGTACTGTTGTGATTTTTTTCATTTGTATTCATGCTGGACAGCTCTCACATACAGAAGAAAAAGTGACATTTCCAAGTCTGTTGAAGGGTGGCCAGTGAACACATTTACAGACTTTGTAAATAATAGGCATATAAAATATTCAACAGCTATTAATATAGAAAAGGAAATAACCTCCAGACTCACTGAAGGATGACCAATGGACACATGTTTATGGACATTGTTACACTAGTTTGTATGCTAAATAGTACATGTTATACCTTTTTGTGAGTTAAGTGTTAGGAGTTATTTATAGATTATATTTGTTCAGGAAAATATAATTTCTTAACATGCAGAAGGTTGATAGAAGACAGGGCATCCAGTCTTCTACTAAGAGGGAGGGCAGGTAGTATTGGAAAGAAAGTTAACCAGATTATTTTAAGAGATGGATATCTCTTCACTTTATATTTTTGATCTATTGCTGATACTAATTAGGCAGAATATAGGTAAACATTACATATCACTGAATGTATTATGTTCTTAGAAAATTATATTGTATTGATTAAGATTTACAAATGACAGCTGATCCTGCCCAGTACGAACTGTATTATGCTACAAGAGTAAAAACATGTGTCTATTGTGGCAAGGTGTTAAGAGCATAAAAGGAAAAGATGGGAGGGTGTGGCAAAGGAGAAAAGAGAGAAATAACTACATGAGACAATGGCAGGGGGATATATAGAGAGAGACCAATACCCAAGTGACTGTTAAGGGAGATGACTGGCAGTAACTTTGACCTATATCATTTGGTGGGGGGATTAATAATGGTGTGTCCATGTGATGTACCAAAGACCCTGGGATCCAGCAACTGAGGAGTGTAGACTAGTAAAGGGAGGAAGAGGGGAAAGAGGATGTGGCTTGGAATGCAGTATGTCTGGGAATAATCCAGTGAAGACAGAGTGAGTTTTGAGTAGAATCACAGGGGAAAAATGGAATATCATATGCTTACTGGATCAAAAGTTGCCGAGGATAGAAATAGCAAAGATGCATATGAAAGGCTATAGGTGTTTAGGAGTGAACTGTGTCCCAGGAGATGGAAGAAGAAGGGCAGAGATATCTGTGAAGGAAGGTGGAGGGTGATGATGGGAAAAGTGGTTGGTAGGAATAAGCAGTAGGTTGGTGGTATGCAGCGGTACATTTGAAGATAGAAGGATGGCAGTGGGGTTTTATTATGGCACAAATTGAGATGCAGTAGAGGCAGTTTAAAATGTAAGGTGGCGATGAGACAGGATAATACTAGTGAGATATTTTAAATATTGTTACAGCCCAGGTTGGATGAGCTATATGAGAGGGCACAATTTAACATGAAATGCCAGAAATGCTTACAGAAATTTCTAAATGAATAGGGGTGCTAGAGACATGGAGGGAAAAGAAGGGGGTGGAGTGAGGCAATTTGAATTTAGCAGAAAGGAAGGTAAACAAGCAAGTAGAATGGAAGAGATATTAGGAGATAGTGAATCTCTATGTGAGGTGGGGACTATCCACATATATAAAAGAAGAAGAATGTCTGATCTCTCTTTAGTTGTAGTGTTGTGGAAAGGGAGAATGAGTGTTTAGAGCGGGTGGAATGGCTATAAGAGGTGATCAAGTATGCGATTCAAAGAAATATATCAAAAGAGGCAGGAAATAAGAAATGGAATGGAATCAAGTGTGCTCAGAGGGTTGAAGTTATGGTAAAGAGGTGAGCAAATAGATGGCAATGAAGTTGAATTAGGGAGTTACAGAGACATGCAGCAGGAGCAGGTGGATGCAACTATAAAGAGGACAAGATGATGGGTGGTGTGGACAGGATTAATGAGTTACAGGAGGAATGAGATGTGTTAGAAGAGAAATAGATGCAAATGGAAGGGGAAAGAAGGGAGTAAGTGAAGAAAGAAAGGGAAGATAGATTTAAAGTTGTTCATGTACAAGCCAGAGTAATGAAGATGAGAACAAAGATAGTCAGAGTGAAAACAAAAGAGGGCAGAACTATCCAGAATATCAATACAAGAGACAAATTCAGGAAATTCTATGAAAAAAAAATTGTACATGGCAATAGAATGTAGGTGGAATTAATCATGAGGAATTAGATGGCTCTGGGTAAGCGGACAAGGACAGTGAAAGGCTGTGTAAAACCTTTAGTGTGGGAAAGGTTAGAGCAGTCTTTCAGACATATAAAAAAAAAAGTTAAAGTGGGTTGTACAAATGACTTCAGATTAATTACTACAGACTGTTAGGAGTGCAGTTAGGGGACTATATGTCAGGCTTATTAATGACATAATAGTGGAAGGGGGATGCCAGGATTTATTTGATAGGCAGAGATAATAGCATTATATAAGGGGAAAAGGGGGAGGAGAGCAAGCAAGTAATAATGCTCAACAGGGTGTGTGTGTGTGTGTTACTGTGTAAATAACTCTCTCCCAGGGGTGTTAGGATTCCCAACACAGCAGGAGTTGGGCCTCTACACACCTGAAAGGGCATTATTTAAACAGTAATGCACACACCCTGGAAGGCATTATTGCACTTAGAGAATGGATTGTCTGTGAAATCGCCGTGGTTTAGTTACTTATTTTTATTACTATATTATTTTTATATATATTTTTTTGATGTAAAATAGTTCCTCTGCCTAATGTTTCAAACTTGCTGTAGTATATGTAAATAGCGTAGGAGGAAGTATTTTACATCTAAAATATAATATTTTCAAAAAAATATTTAGATATTTACTTTATTTTTTGGTTCCTTACTCCTAAAATATGTGGTTTATTGCCAATCATTGGGGATTAAATTCTCTAAATAATGATATACATTTGAGTTTTTTACTTTATTTCCTTCAAGAAATGCATGCTAACACAAATCATGTTATTCAAGCAGCTTTCTGATTTTATAAGAGCAATATTTAAAATATGGTTCTATTTTTGATTATTTGTCTCCCCTTTATTTTAGGTTTTATCAGGATTTCATGAGATAAGAGGTCAGGAGGTATGCATACCTTTTAATTGTTGCTGCTACTGCTAGATCGATCTCTCTCTGTCTCTCACAGTGACTCACACAATGCAAACATACTTCCACTTTCATACACACAAGAATGTATACACTCAGGCATGCAGGCAGATGCATAAACACAAGTACACACACGTACACTTTTCTTTCTTTCTTTTTTTTATGTTTCTTTTAATTTTACACTCATTAAACAGCAAAAGTGCTGCTTAGTGAGTGTAAAATAATGGCAGCCATTAGCTTTCTTTCAGTCCAAGCTCCATGCGGTAGACTCATTTTTCAGTGGGCATCATAGCTCTCAACTGTCCAGATTTTCACAGAATGTCCAGATTTTTGCCTCACATTTTTGGTCTGTTTCTCACGCAACTTGTAGTTTTCTGACAAATCACTGAGGATTCAAGTCACTAAATAATGACAGTCATTTGAGTTTCAGACTTTATATCCTTCAGAAAATGCATGCCAGCATAAAATATGTTATTCTAGTAACTTCCTAAGTTTATAAGAGCAATATTTAAAACCTGCCCCTATTTTTGGGCCTTTAACCCCCCCCCCCAAAAAAAAAAAAAATTTTAGGTTTTGTCCAGAATTCTTGTGCTAAGAGGTTGAGAGGTATGGCACTGGGAATTACCTGTACATTAACACTTTGGGGAGAACATTTGTTCTCCAATCAGAGTAGTGGTGTGTGGGTTGCCCATTCTTTAAAGTAAATTAGAGAGCAATTTTTTATGTAACAGTGATATGAAAGGAATGCCTATGGTATTTGCAACTAAGTTGGGACTCTCCATTGCCAGAGGTAGTGGGAGATCATAAATGGGTTTTCTGAAAGAAAGATCTTCTGCAGATCATCAAACTGATGGTGAACTTTATGAGTTGATGCGAGTAGGAACAGAAAAAAAATGAGCAGAGGTAGTGATCTTGGATATTCAGAAATATTTTGACTTAGCAAGTAGGGAGTTTATGATGAAAACTCTACAGCAGGTATTGGAGGAAGACAGGACTACAATTATAAAAGGAACCTAAAGTTCAAATTAAGTAAACAAGGGCTTGTCAGATAAAGTGGGGTTAGGAAGTGAAAAATCTCAGGAGTGTCTGTTGTCCCTTGGGATCTTCAAACTAATCATAAAGAAGTTGTCACAGAAAATATACAGACTGATATAAAGTTAGAGAACGAAGGGCAAAAAGAGCAGCGTAGATGTGTTTGCTGATGATTACATGCTGTTGGAGTGTGCAGAAAAGCTGCTGCCACAAATGATACAGATTGCTGAGCAGTGCGGAAACAAAACAGGTTTGGTATATCTGCTCAATAAATCATTTGAACTGGGATTGGATAGTAGTACAAAATCCAGTAGGGCTGCCATGGTCAAAAAGAAAGAAGACATAGGTGAGAGTTAAGATATATCCAACAACAGGAGAGATGTGGAGGAGAAACTGAGAAAAGAGATACAATAAAGGGAATGCTGAATAAATGGAAATTAGAGTGAGTACAATGAATGGAAGAATAGAGGTAGCAAAAGTAATAGTAGTGCCATTTGCAATTTGTATGCTATTATATGTGGAGATCAATAGTACAGCTAAGGAAATACAGAAGGTGTGTTATAGATTTATATAGAAAGAAAAAGGGTGTAGGATAGTGTAGGAAAGAAAGAGGCATGCAAAGGCAAATGAAGGATAAGATATGCCTGAGATTAAGTAATTTGCAGCAGCAGTGAATGTAGTGCAAAATCTGAGATGTCTGAAAAATTAAAAAAAAATTATATGGAGGTTATGGGAAGATAAAAATAAAAGCAGTGGATGGAATATATGCATGGAGACAGGGAAAGTACAGAGTTGGGAATGAGGAAATCATAAAAAACATGAGATTTAGAGCATCACAATGAATGAAAATTAAAGATGTGATGAGTAACAGACAGCAGCAAATATTCAGGAAGATACTGACAGCTTTGTGAGAAAAAGGCTGAGTTATACTAAACAGATATAAGAGGATGAGGAGCGAGAGAGAGAGAGAGAGAGAGGGTAGAAAAACTTTGAGCAGATGAATAGAAATTTTGGATTAAAGGTGAGTGCCTAGGGAAGCAATTAGGAAGAAGATGTGGAGATGAAAGAGGAATAAAGAAAATGTTAGAGGAAAGGGGTGTGACTGTGCTGGTTTAGAAAAGAGACTCTGGGGTCACTATATAGGAATTGGGCAAAAGAGAACAATTAGTTGGATTCAGTAAGATGAGGGAGAACCAGGTAAGTGAAAGGGAAGAATAGCAAAATGATGAGAAGCATACAGAAATACGGCAAATGGCAAGCGACCTGAATATATCGGGACATTGAACATATGAGGATATTATGATCCTGGTATAGGACACCAGGGATATTAAAAGAGGAGGGTTGGTGGAGAAAGATAATAGAGGTAAAGAAAGGATGGATGTTAAGTTTACTGGAGTAGATGATGGGCAGGGGGTCTGGTGGAAATATGAAAGGAGATAGATATTACTAAGAGCTGAAAAGAGAACTTGCTTAGGTTGGAAAGCAGGAGCTATTAGTACCACTGAGGCAGATGGGAAGCAACAATGGATAATGCAAGTAACAGTGAGTGAAGATAATAGGAGCTGGATGAAAAAAAATGAAGAAATGGGATGCAGTGTGGTAAGGTAGACAGAAGACAGAGGAGAGTTGAATAATGGGTAAAGAAAGTTGAGACAATGAGTGCTATGAGACAGGGAGATCAAAATAAACGGAAATAATTTACTGATGGTATGAATAACACCAATAGGAGGGCCAGAAATGAATGATCATACCATTTTGTGCTGTATGTGCAATGTTCAAATGCTGAATAGTCTGAATATTGTAGTGAGGATGGTTTGAAGTTTATGTTGAGTTTTAACATTATGTGTAAATTCAGTAAAAATGGTTCAGAGGCAAACTAAATTCTCTTGTACTTACAATAAGTAAAACGATGTAAGTGGAGAGACTATAAATCAAGAACTCCAAACTAGTTACATTGATCACTTTTGGATACCTGTATTGAATATTATATTCAGTTTTTTCATTTTTGTATTTTCGGACTCTCTTGTTTAATTATCTATAATTTGTATTTTTTGTAGTTTCAGTTAAGACCTGTCCAAATGCATATGTCATTACCATTTATTGCATTTGTTGATTGTACAGTTTGACCACTGGCTACAATTAAAAACTTTTCTCACTATGTTTGGAAAGTGCTTTGGTATAAAGACTCCTATAAAAACTGAGATGAGGTTACTTTTTAGTGTTCATGGATTATTCTTTTCAAATGCTTTTTAATTTTTTCCAGAATTACTTTGATATACTCTGCTTCATAGTATTTTCTTTTAATGTGAATATTGTCAAGATTTTTTGACATGTTCAAAAGTAGTAACATTTAGAAAATTATCCAATACAGCACTATCATGGAAAAATGGCCTATGTATATCATATACTATTATTTCACTTTACAAGGAATCTGGTCCGATACATAATTAATTCAGAAAATGGGTTGATATACAGATATATATATATATATATATATATATATATATATATATATATATATATATATATATTCACTTTAGAAGCTTGAAATTCTGAAATCTCGAATTTCAGAATCTCGAGCCCATAAAGTGGAAAGTCCAGAAACCCGAAACCACAAAACCACAAAAGCCTAAATCCCGAAACCACAAAACCACAAAATTCAAACTCCCAACACTTTCAAACGCCAATACAACACACGTGCACACAACTAAACAAGCACAGACACCTACCTTTATTATATGCAGGGGGGCAAGCCCCCTGCACCCCCCCATGTGGGGGGCTGTGCACCACACCCCCCCTACTTAAATATTCTAACTCCAAGGTTGCACTACATACCCACACACGAAACACCACCACACAAACTACATTCCTCTCACACACACACATCACAGTAACAACACACACTAACACACAGTACAGCCCCTACCCAATACCTTTAAATATAAACACTTACCTGAATCCATGAATACAGCGCAACACCGGAACTGCTAATTCAAATTTTTCCACATTTGAGATTTTGAATTTCGCGCTTCTGGGGTTGTGTTCTTCCGATCCTTCCACTTTATGAGCTCGAGATTCTGAAATTCGAGATTTCAGTGTTTTGAGGTTATAAAGTACTCCCATATACATACATAGCTGTATCGATTATATATGTGTGTGTGTATGTATGTGTGTGTGTGTGTGTGTGTGTGTGTGTGATATACATCTCTGCTCAACATTTCTATATCTGTCAACCATATATCCATGTAGTAAGACGTACCTATTAATGCATTCATAATCTTTTACAGGGTCACAAGAAAGTCAGAGCCTATCCTGGTAAACAGAGGTCAAAAACAAAGAACTAGAACTAATCCTAGATAGAAGCAAACACACACACACACACACACACACACACACACACACACACACACACACACACACACACACACACACACACACACACACACATACACACACGCAGTTTAGAGAATCACCTAAGAGGAAAGTAATACACCCATGTAGATATGGAAGACACATGAATTCAGTATGAGAGAAACCCTTTACAGGAAATGAACCAGAAAACCAAGAATTATGAGGAAACAGCAGTAATTGGTACCCAAAGTGCCACCCTTAATAATCATGTATGGTTAGTAACATAGTCATATGTTATGTATTTAACTCGCATTGAAGAACCTCTATTTACATAAATTTGATATACCATATTTAATACATGTATGTATGTATGTATGCAGCCTTATGCATATATTCCTATAAAAAAACATAGCAGAAATATACCATTACTGCTGCCTTCCATTTATTTAGGAGTGCTATTTTTAAGAATTGCTATTTTGAATAAATATTTACACAACTCTCTCTTTTTCTTTGCCCTTGTATTGTTATTCAGATTGCAAATATTTCAAGAATTCAAACATAATAAAATAGTAATGTGCATTATTCTGTATCTACTTCCCTGACTTAAAAACATTGTTTCTTTTTGTGCGTGTTGATCACCCAGCCACTTATAACACTGCTCTGACATTGAGCTGTCAGCTCAATTAATGCATAGTTCATTGATCTAAATGAAAAAATGCTATATATGTATGTATATGTATACTCAGAAAAAAACATGCTTTGAAATGCCACTGCTTTTTTCCATTTTGTTGCCTGCTGTGAATCATGCCTGGCATACAACACTTCCTCACAGCATCTGCCATCATTCATTCTAACAAGTAATCATGATTGCTCAGCTTTCGTTAACTTTCCTGTCTGGAAAAGAAGTCACTTCAGTAGTGTAATTGCTGTTCTTTTCATAGCAAAGCATTGTCGCAGGAGTGCTCTGTCTCATTTAATTGAACATATTTTTCTTTTATCAAAAGCCGCATGCTCCAGCCTAGCTTAACAGGCTGCACAAAATCTAAGTAAAAAAGGATAACAACTCTTCATCATCAGATAAGCTATTCTTCAGTACATGACAAACTCTATTTACTGTGGCTGTATTCTTATGAAGCACTTGAGTTAATGGACTGTCATTTCTCTTTTTAATATATTTGAAGTCTATTTTCAGTTAGTTTACCAAGACACTATAAAGTGGACAATGTGGAGGAAAGGTGTGCGTTTGTATTACTGTTATACTTTGCAGACATAGTTAACAGCAATACGCTAAACACTTGAACCCTGTAAGTGTCATTAATGAAGATTTTTTCTTTGTTTATGTACTTGTACATTACATTTAACATACTTAAGTTTTATTTTCCCTACTGACGTTTAATAAGGATTTTGTTTGGTTTTCCAGTAGATGTTCATATTTTAAAGTAGGGGAACTTCAGTTTCATAAAGTTGCAAAACTATAAACATATTCCACATAGACTCAAAAAAATATATATGGCTTGGTGGTGCCAGTGATGAAATGAAATGGCATTTGACCAGATTTGTTCTAGCTCTACTAATCATATTAAAATCCATGTTTTACAGTAACATGAAGTTGTGCACTTTATCCAATAGTTATATATGTTGCATCCACAAGTGACACTTAACAAATGTCTGTTTTCTTACATCCTTTACATTAAGCAGAACAATACTTTTTTTTTTTCAAAAAGTAAAAATACCTTTAGAAAATGTTATAGTGTGATAATGGTAACGCACTCCAATAGATGTATAACCAAACTATCTAATTTTATTAATTCTTTACAGAGTTCAACTAAAGTTTTTTTTTTTTATTTTCAAAATTTAAATGTATCTAAATTTGAAATGAATCATAATGATCTGGCTCATCGGGCAAAAGTTTTACTTACAAAGAACTATAAAATATGCAAGCTATGTGTCTGAATGTTATTCAGCAAAGGATCACACAGACACAATAACATTCTTGTTGTAATATGGGGATGTAGGTAACTTGTTCAACACCAGTGATCTTGATTAAGTAGTTGAAAATTCATCCAAACATCTGATCAAGAAACTTCTACATGCAGTTATTTTGGAGGGGGGGGGCCTGTTAACCCACATCTCCCATGCAGTCACCCACATCCCTATTTACTTAATTATTTATTTTTCTATCTATTTATTTATTTACTCATTCGGCCATTCATTTGTTAATTTATTTATGTAATCTATTTATTTGTTTTACTTTTGTTAACCATGTACATGGGGTGGTCCAAGCACTCTTTTAAGCCCCAACGACTGCCAAATATGGCAGCTGTAAGACAGAAAAACATAATTAATCTACAATAAACATAGAAAAGGTCACATTGCCCATTGAAGTTGGCAGCAGAAATATAGATGAACAGTCTTTCTGACATGTTCAAATAACATTAGGGTCAATGCATCATTGAGTAGAAAGAACACCATCCTAACAGGTGACCCACTATCCTATAACCAATTGCAGATGAGTTTTCAGTCATTTTTCTGAATTCAGAATTTTACTGATAGCATTCATCAAGCTACTCATGTAGTGTAGTTGTAATGCATCAAGTGCTGTTGATACACGTGTGATCATCATAGCCCACTACAGCCATTCTGCAGATGCTGCAAATTCCTTCTAACATTTTTACATAGACTGCCTATGCCATACTAAACATTTATTAGACATTATTTTCCATTAAAGGCATTATGTGTGTATACTACATCAAAGACTAAGAATCACACATTCTTATTAATACAGGTGTTCACCACTTAACATCCTTCCGCACAATGTCCGACTGCATTCACATCCATACTGTACTAAACAGATGTAATTGCGATCAGCCGTTATATAGACGGACGTTAAGCGAAGCACAATACAAAGTACAGGGTTTTCTCTTCACGTTCTAATGGATAAAACCTATCCCAGACGTTAAGTGGCACATACCTGTAGTAGAACTATTATTTTTCTTAAGCAATAGCATTATCAGTGGCTAAATAAGCAGTACATCCATTTTTGAGACTGAAAGATTGGAAGGCTGTGAGTTCTATTCTCATATTAGGTGTTTAAATTCATTTTCCAGTACTAATACTGCAGTATAGGGGAGTAGGTAGAGGGGTGTCACTGTGTTCATGAGGGTGTCTTCCTTTGAATTAGATGCTAAGTCCCCTAGTCAATATGAATACTACTTCAAGGCTCCCCTGAAAAATGCCACTGACCTAGTGGGGTTACTCCATTAATAATGTGTAAATAAAATGAAAGAAAGAAAGAAAGAAAGAAAGAAAGAAAGAAAGAAAGAAAGAAAGAAAGAAAGAAAAAGGAAAGAAATAAATAAAGAAGGAAAAAAATAGTTTATGCTTCCTGTGGTAGATGATCTCTCAAGCTTCAATGCTAAGGTCCTAAATCTAATGTTTTAAATTCTTTATATGATACTATGAAACGTTCTTCCCTTTTTAGATTTATCTGACAAATATACAGATGTTTAATTTTTTGACAGATGTTCATATTTTAAAGTCAAATGCTCTGCTTTGAGAATATTCCCTGGGATTCTGAAACATGCCTAGTAAAATCACAGTATGCCTTCCACAGTTAAAGCTCACAGCATGATGTGGCCTGATGTTAATTATTAATTAGCTAGGTGAAAATTCTCAGTCCATACCATTACTAATTAAAAAAAATCCACCTGCAGAAATCACAGGATTCACTACAAAAGAAATAATCACACAACTGTGGCTAGAAATGACACTAAGAAAATAGGCAAGCATGTAGCAAGTCCCACCTACGCACTTGCACATGAAATATATCATGATATCATGGGAAAGCTAGTAAGCTATGTTAAAAGACTTATAGCAATGTCTAAATTTGTTTTTTGACTAAACAAAATAGTAAAATTGGTGCTTATGGCTTATGGCAGTTGGAAAATGGGTTCAGCAAGCTGAGGAACATACACAAGGGAAAGAGAGGAGATTGGAATAGTAGTGGAGACATGTAGAAAGGGCTTATATTTTTTGTGGGGCAGCCATCCATTTTTTGAGAAAGAAATATCAGAAGAATGTAAGGCAAAGACAAGAGATGATAAGAGAGTGAGGTCTATGCAGAGGGACACACAGACACATATAAAGCAGAGATAAAAACTGACATAGGAGATACTGATACAGTTTGTACTGAGGGTAGTTGACTTATAGACATGCAAACAGAGGACACTGGGGATGGAGAGGATTGGGCAGCAAACAGAGTAGGATGCTGAAACATATGGAAGGCAAACATCAGAAGGGAGTGGTGGAGGGTATGCCCTTCTGTATCATACTGCCTGTGAAATACCAAGGAGAGAGATCAGTCACACCATGACTAGCCTCCTGACTAGGTCACACCTGAAGTGGTAATGGAAGAGACAGGCAGTAGTGTGACTACCTACTCATTGGGCCTTACCTGAGGTGATGATGGCAGAGACAGGCAGTGGTGGGACTTTCAGCACTGTAAAAGGATTCATTATAGGTGACTGATGTGAGCTTCCAGCCTCTGGACAACCAACTGTCCCATCATCTCCACCAACTCCCTGTGGCTGTTGTACTGCACATCCCTGGCAATGCTATTGGAAGGAAGAGTGGTGCTCCCTTCCAGTGAACAAACACTTGAGACTGCAAGGAAGGCCTATTGCCTTCATCTCACTACATCCAAGTGGGATGCAGGCCTGGAGTCAGTTGGTATGGATATAGGGGAAGGATGGGACTGTTGTGGGGGTCATGACCTGGACCTCACCACTGGCACAGCCATGGCAGATGCTGTAGAAAATGCCAACATAAATGGAGAGAAATAAAACAACAAATAAACAAAAGGAAAAAAATAAATAAAACAAAGAATCAAAGTAAAGGGGAAGAGGGGAAAGATAAAAATGCATTTACCTCACTTACACATGGCATATCCATCCATCCATTTGCAATCCTTTTTCTCCTGTTTTTGCATATTAGGTCAAGATATCACTTCCACAGTAACAATTATCTATAGCCAATATTCACACCTCTGGGTGGCTAGCGTATATTACCTATGAAATCAAATGTCTATATAATATAAAAGCAATAAGTATTATATAATGATGTGTTGCAAGCAACTGACAACATTAACATTATTGCTATGATGTATTGTCATGAAAACAGTGAAAAAACTGCTATTCTCTGGTGTGTGTGTGTGTGTGTGTGTGTGTGTGTGTGTGTGTGTGTGTGTGTGTGTGTGTGTGCAGATACAAAGGCATGGCTTTTGTGTGAATTATTGGGTATCATCCATATATCAGCCTACTACTGTATAAAGGCCTACCTCACACTGTAACCATGTCAAACTCTGCAATTCCTGTGTCCTGTGTTCTGCTTGCAAGTGTGTGAAGAGTATTGTTACCAGTGTGATGCATCATACTTCTGCCACAAAACATACATTCTCAGTATGACATTCAATATCTAGTACATATTAAGGCAAATGTTACTGCAAAGGTCACTCATAATTTCCTGACCTGCATATCTGTGTAGCATATGCATAGCTGAAAGGAGTTGCAGTAAATATCAGGCAATTCTGAAGCTATGCAGTCAGTAACACCTATGCAGTGGTATACTCTGGCACTTTGCAGACATAATAGCAACTAAATATTGAATGTACTCAAAATTACTGCAAGAAAAAACAATTCACTCCCCTTCATCTGGAAAGTCTCTTTATTCTCTTCAGATGCAGAAGGCTGCTCTTCATAATAGTTCCTGAGTAAGAAAAAAAGAACAGAAAGAAATCAACAAGTACATGCCCAAAAGCATCATATAGATAACCCATGAAAAGAATTTAGTGAGCAGTCAAGTACTGTAAGTGTTTAATAAAACATCAAGTGCCCTTACTCTCACTTTTATTTCCTCCTGGCTAAGACGGTCTCTGTGGCACCACCTCAGGTTGCTGTCATGGTTACAGCACTGCTCACCAGAGTGGACTATGACAGTGACATCTGACACATAACAACAAGGATATGGTGCACATCAACTTTACATTGGGATCCTCATAAAAATCCCTAGTCGTGTTGGCAGAGGTCTGTATGGAGCAAATACAAGAAGACTTTGCTTTCTTCGCTGCATCACTGGGGAGCCATACCAAACTCTACCTTTGGAGACCATGGCTATTATCCAGGTCACATGCCAGAGAACCAGAGTAGCCATCACAAGGCCATGCCCATGGATTTTTTCACCATGTGATGTGCAACATATGGTAGCTTGTCAGTGTTAGCAGCTGTGGCACCACCATTTTTAATGCATAATTTTTGACCTAGCACGATGTCATTAGGGTATGAACAATGGCATTTAACATTTAATGAAGGTTCATGCTGCCTAACTCTAACAGTTTTCCTCTTTAGAGCCACCATCAGATACAAGTAAAGCAGTTTTTCACACATCTTTGTAGAGTCATTGACCTGTATATGCATGCTTAATACACTTTGTAGGTGTTCATGTGGGTGGGGGAGACTCGGCACAGCTTGGCTCATAGTTGCAGTGAATAAAAACATTCATTGCAGACCTTTCATTAGTCACTAGAGGATTTGAATTTAAGAAATAAAAACACTCACTGCTACCATAGACCTCTTTGTGCTAAGGAAGATTGATGTCCAAGAACATTATAAGCTTGTGAAAAATATGGAAATAATTAGTTTACTGAGGAATATTTTTTCTAAAGGTGTGTGTGTACTTTAATGTTGACTGGGTAAGTACCACTAGGCTAGTAGCCTCTTTTCATGGGAAACTAGAGGTGGTATTTGTACTCCTAGGAGAAATTTGAATAAGGCATCAGGGAAACTTCCACTGTTCTTTTCAATAGGTTCCATGGGATCTTTTATATCCACCTGAGCTACCACCAATCCAAGCATATGAGCCTCAGTTTAATACCTCATCCAAAGGAATACACACACATGAGTGCAGCACCCCCTTATGCTGCACTGCAGTGCCAGCAATTGATCTCCTTGGTGTGGGAATTGAACCCACAGCCTTCTGTATCAGAGTATGCGACCTATTGTGCCACTGACAAACTTCATAGCACCTGCTAATGTGTCATAAAATGTTTAATTATAATGTGCACTGGAAATATGGTAATCTTCAATACCTGTTTATGTTATAGCATGTTATGTTGTTAGTTATGTTAGGGGCATGCAGACAGCTTTCTCCATAATTATTATTTTCATCATTTGCTGATACTGGTACAATAATGCTGAGTAATATATCTCTGTTTATACCTCTTTGATTGAATTCATCTGGCAACCAACAAAATTCCTGCTTTTATGCATATTTTGTGTATATATTACTGTAATCACTATGTTTAACACTGTATCTGCTTTTATATCAATTAATGTTTAATATTTTCTGTATCTATGTTCTTGTCAGAGCTTTTCTCCCTGGGCTGCCACTGAAAATGGGATTTTTTTATGTCCAGTAGACTTTCCCGGTAAACATATGCAATAAATAAATAAAACAAATAAATAACTGCGAGGGATATTGTTTAGCAGAGTAGTTTGCCATGGAATGGAGGATGTTTCTGTACAATTGAGTGATGTGGTGCACTGTATATAGTATTATGATTATGTGTACCCTGTGGAATTTAGCCATTGTCAACATCTAAGCTCAGAGGTCAATCATGTCTACTTTTATTGTAGTCTGAGGCATATGTCTTAACCTCTTAGCATAAGAAATCTGGCCAAAACCTAAAATATTGGGGAGCAAATACCCCAAAATAGGGACAGGTTTTAAATATTGCCTTTATAAACTTAAGAGCTGCTTGAATAACAGAATTTGTGTTAGCATACATTTTTCTGAAGGAGATGAATCCTGAAACTTAGTAATTTCAATCCTCTGTGATTTACTAGAAAACCACAAGTTTTATGACAAGCAGATCAGAAATATGGGTCAGAAATCTAGACATTCTACAAAAATCTGGACAGCTGAGAAGTAATCTCTTTCAAGGAGGCCATGTTGAGTCTGCTAACCCTCGTACACTTGATAGCCTAGGTATGCTGTACAGGGTAGGGGTGTCATATGGACATGTTAGTGTTTGATACACCTCTTAGAGGGTACATAACAGGAAAACAATGTGTGGAGAAGCAAGTGCATGCATGGCACTATGTGTATGTGTGTTTGTGTGGGTGTGTGTGGGTGTGCGGGATGTGTGTTGGTGTATGTGGGTGTGTGTGGGTGGGTATGTAAGCATTTGGGTGCATGTGTGTGTATCTGTGAGACAGCTGGTGGACTAAAGATTGTTTATATAGATACAGGGTAGGGGTGTCATATACTGTTGCATACACTGTAATTAGTCTGCATTCCACAGTAACATACACTAACATGCATATCTGAGGGTAGCTACATAATGTATACTGCATCATAAGCACATATGTTCCTGGTACTTAGAAATGTATCTGCTGTCTCCCTGATGTATTTGTAGACTCAGAGGGTTAAAAAAGGTATGGAATTCTTTTAAACCTGCCTGTATGTGTATTCAGAATATGTCCATGCTCAAACTTGTTTGTTGTCAAGCCCTTTGTCTATGTAAGGTCTACTAGTGGCAGCTGCAACATGGATGATAGACACCAGTAGAATATTGTAGAAAGTCATTACATATGGATGCTAAGTACAGTTCTTAGTTCAAATCTGTTCCTTTTTTATTTTTTGAGAGAGCATGGTTGCTACAACATAGATATGATGCAAAACCATGTCAATGGTCATCAAATGTATGTGTTATTGACTACATAGAAAAAGGCAACATATCTCATGCTACACAGACACCCTGTAAATTATATATGTGTAGGTATATGTCAGGTAGTAAAGCCAATATTCTCACATGTTTTCATTTTTATTCCACAGCATGATGCTGAAATGTGTCAAACAATGCATATGCAAGTTTACCCATGAAGACAGTAATATCCTGTTACAGGTCATCCATCCCTATCATTGGCAAATAACAGGCTATGATAAATCTGACCAGCCCATTCACAATCATGCCTGGTGAGATGTGGTTAATGACATAATTGATTTACAAGCCATGGAGATACTGGGCCACCAACATGAGAAGTTACTAGATACTAAAGCTTGTGATGCCTACCTAGCACAGAAACAGTGGGCAATGACTCATGACTGCCAACTGAACCACCCTTAACAGAGATGAATGAGTATTTCATCCCTCTGCATAGGGATCCTGACACCTCAATATTCCAAAATTAAGTCCCTCTTGGATCAGAGCTAGCCAGGCATTCAAAATGTGAATTGGAGATGGCCCTGGTGGATAAGTCTTGACAGGCACAAGCATTCAGAATGTGAATTGGAGATGACCCTGATGGATAAATCTTAACAGGCTCAAGCATTTAGAATGTGAATTGGAGATGGCCCTGGTGGATAAGTCTGACAGGCTCAAGTATCTGCATGCTAGTTAATCGTGTGGTTTAGAAGAGATTACTTGCAGTATCACATATTTTCAGAGGAACATCAGGGCTTCATATGCAGTCACAATGGCACAAATTATGTTACCCAGTATTCAGCCATATCATTATATGACACAGTATTCATTCATTCATTCATTCATTCATTCATTCATTCATTCATTCACTGCTCTAAACCACAGAAACAAGCAACAGAAGGCTCTCCAGTTTTGTTTTATTCCAAGGATGATAAAAACACCATTTAAAACCAAGCATGTTTGTAAACATTTATCTCGCTGAAAACCCATCCCTGTTGATGAGACGTCATCAGATTAACTGCTTACACAATTCCTGTCCTTATATAAACTTATCTCCATCCATCTCATTAACTTAAAGAGACAAGCACCTGAAAACTCACTCAGGTACATGCAGCTTGTGTTTAATAAACATTTTAACTTCAAACACTTTAGAAACTGCAGTTATAAAACTAAAACTGTTGTCCTTTAAAAATATTGATCTTTTTTAAAAACTACCAGGACCCATGGATGTTACACACTAAATAACACAGCATGCCTATAAATGTGATTCTTGAACATATTTGTTGCAAAAAGTGGCCACTAAAAGAATCACAGGCCTAAAGCAGATGCCACATGCTGACCGTCTAAAAAAACTCCAGCTATACTCTGTGGCATATTGTCTACTCAGAGGTGATTTTTGCTCAATATACAAGGCCATGTCAATCCCTGAGCTGCTGGACATGCTCCACTTAAAGAAATCCCAATCCCTCAGAGCCACACGCTCCAGGGATCTAAACCTTGTCATCACAATGAACAAAACATGCTGGAGGGATAGGTTCCTGACCCAGAGACTCCCCATACTCTGGAATAGACTGCCCATACATGTCAAGCAGAGCACCTCATTGGCCCTCTTCAAAAGGAACACTAATGATTGGATGGGAGATAGGAAATTCACCCCGGGGATCATGTCAGTTGCCCTGCTAGACAGGGGCCCAGAGAAGTAAATATTTTGGGAAGAAATATCCAGGGAATTGTTACAGCTAGGCTTGCATAGGCCCTAGGGCCGATAGCCTAGTACCATCCTCTGAACCTATGAACCTTTAAACACTTCCTTTCAATACATATTATTAAAATCTACAATTTTACAATGTTGCCTTCCATCTTAAGAAAGTGCTGTTAGAAACCATCTCATTTAAACCACATTTACCAGTGTTATTGGTCTGTAATTGCAATTTCTGTTCTTTTACCTCAAGCCAATCTTTCCATCCTCCCCCAAATATATTACCTATTACATAGAATTTAAACATATGTCCATTGTTGTTTTTAATATGTTTAAAAATGGCATTCCTTTAATCTTCTTTCTTAATATCATAAAACTGCTGATAAATTCTGGCTTTAAAGCCCTTTCAGTTTTTCCTATACAAAAATTATTCATTCACTAGGATTCAAGTATTGGTGACTGGTCTTAGTGTGGGCAATTTGTTTTTGTGTTTTCACGGGTGACATTTTATCAGGCTCTTCCACTGTGGATATACCACTGCCAGATGTCTGAGACATGTTGGGCTGTAATGATGATGATGGTGATGGCAGCCAAAGTTAAGTAGGAGTCAGTGTTGGACAGGGACAGTCTGACATCCATTCCCTACCCTAATTTGCAGACATAGTCTCTATGCCTGTGGAATTCACTCTAGACATGCAAGAACACACAAAGACAGGATGTTGCAGAGAGATAAATCTATCCAGGAAGAAATGCATTTCTCTGTGGTGGTGGCACCCTTGGTTATCACAAGCCTCATGCCAGTGGTTGTGCATGTCATGGATACCACCCATCACCTGAGCTTGCTGTCTTAATGATCTCAACCAAACATATATGTACAGAGCATAATACAATAACAGGCTAACAACATCACAGTCCTTGCTAATCTGTTCAGAATTGCACAAGGTCTGTCAGATGACCTCTGGAAATGCATGAGCCACATGTGCAACATCATGGAATGTAGCACAGGAAGTTTGCAAGTGTCACTGTGTAGCCAAGCTTCATTGCAGACACTCTTCCTCTCATTGGTCTACCACTGTGTCAGAAAAATATGTATTAATGTGTGTGCTTAATGCTAATTAGAAACTAAATGAGTTAACATGTTTTTCATTCTATTTTATATGCACTATTTTATATACAGCTTAGTTTTAGATGAGACTAAAAGATGCTTTTGAAACTGCAGTGTGCTTTCTGAAACTTGCAAGATGCCCTCTGACCTAGTAACTGCTAGCACAGCAAAATTCATGTTTATGCCCTTTGGAAATGTACTTGAGAAGCAGGTGATTATCTGCTAGGTCAGGAAGCAATGAATGAACAATGCCATATACTGTAATGTAATGATTTTGAACAATTAGCTCTGTTCGAAGTATGAGAACACGCACAGCTGCAGAAGGAAGAGATAAAACAGACAAAGGACTGTTGGAGAAATGAACTGCAATCTATACTTGCTTTGTGCTCAAATTAGCCATAGTACCTTGAATGGTAACATGCATATATCTAGCCGGTGGTAGCCAAGGCCATGTTGTTTTTCTTAGGAAGTTTCTCACAAAAATTGATAATACAAGCAGAATTTTACAAAACAATCACTACAAAATGATGATGTTAAAACTTGTGATTTACTACGTCAGCTTGGTAGGCAATGTCTTATTAGAAAATGTATAAAAATGCTTGCATTTCCTGATTCTAGTAAGACAAACTCTGTATTAGCACGTTTTTGTCTCCTTGCTGCAAGATTAAAGTGCCTTAACCTGAACCTACCGTGTATTGATCATTTTTAAAGTATATTTTTCCTTTGACAGATTGGTCCTTCGGACCGGAAACATATCTCTCACTCTAGCTCAGGTCAGAATTGGGCCCAGTGGCATGAACCCGTATGGAGAAGAGGCCACATTGGTTCTTCTGCTTTGAAAGACCTCCGACTGAATTGTCATTCAAAAGAGGCCAGCCACTGTTTCTGATCTGTGATCAGAGGGCGAGTCAATGTTCCGGTGGGATCAAGACACGGAGGCTCATGTAAGGAGGAATTTACCTTTATCTGTTTTAGATCAGGGACTTGTTACAATATTATTGTTTTTATTAGGGAGATTTGCATGTGCAGATCAGGGACAAAAAAGATTGCTGTCTTGTCATAGATCAGGGAAACAGAATAGGTAGGCAGTTATTCTAGATAAACTGAAAAAGTGTAAGTTGTGGTACCACGTGATAAAAAGGGTTACGTAACAATTTCTAACTTAGCTAACACAACATGGGAAATCAGTGCACAAAAAGTTCCCAAGACCCACCCTTAACCGAAGACGTGAAATATATGCAATTACAGCGTGCCGATAATATTAGGTATTATATAAAATGGGTTAATAAATATAAATTTGATGGTAATTTAGACAAACCTTCACTTATTAAACTTGTTAGACACCTTAAAACAGACGTGAAAGGTCAGCTAAAAAAGCAACGACAATTAAGAGTCCGTCAGGCACACAGGTGGCTTGAGGAAGCAAACCGCAGGGAACAAAAGATTAAAAAATTCAAAAGCAATGTTTTTAGATAAAGAAGACAATAACTTGGCAATAGCAACAGCCCATCCGCCCCCTCCACTTCCCTTACCAGAATATGAAGCGAGTGGACAAGCTGATCCACCTCTGCTATAACCAGCTGTTCCTGCAAAACCAAAAGCATTTGTCAGAGATCCTATCAAGACCAGGTCTGAGCACGCAACTTAAGAGGGGATATTGAATTGTATGAAATAAATAAAAATTCACAAGCTATGAGTGAAGAAGAGATATGTCCACTCATAGAAGTACCAAATCTGTAGGCAGGACAGGCAGAACAGGACCCAACTCTTCTAGTATATAGACCGTGGACACCGGAAGACATCCAGAAAGCCACAGAGGGAATTCCCCATCCAAAAGTTAATTTTAGAAAATTCTTAGAAGACTTACAAGGCATGAGGTTAAGTTACCATTTGAATGGAGAGGAAGTAGAGAAAGTAGTCAGACAAATTGTAGGTCCAGATTGGCACATGATCAGTGGCAACTGGAATCCCCGTGACGTAGAGCTTAGACCACTCCCACATAGTAACGCAGAACTGGACAACAGAGTGAAAGGACTGACAGACCGAATCTCTGAGAAATGGAAGCCTAGGGCTGATTGGACTTGCGTTAATCAATGCATACAACAATAAGGTGAAACTGCTGATAGATATTATGCCAGATTATTAGAATGTTTTAATAACCATTGTGGAATGCAGGTACCTGAAGACCAAACACATGATTCCCCATATGAGCAGCAGCTAAAGAATGCATTTTTGAAAGGCAGTATTGCACCCATTAGCAGTGTTATTACAAAGCACATGGTAGATCATCGTACAAGTAGATTACAGTCATTACTTGAATATGCAAGACATGCCGAAAGGCATTTTAATAGCAAAAAGAAAAAGAAAACTCAAGTATTTGCAGTAGAAGACGGATCAGAAGTCTTTGTAGTACAAACTAGGGAGAAGGGTAAGAAAAATACCCAGGGAAACAAACAATCTGATAAATGATCAGAGGACTTTGAAGAGAGAAAGAAAAGGGGTGAATGTTTTAAATGTGGGAAAAAGGGACATTTAGCAAGGGATTGCAGGCAAAATAAAAAGGTAACCACAGAAGACAAGGAGGGTGAGGACTGACTATATGGTAGTCAAGAATCACTGGAAAGGAATAAACAAGAAAAGACAAGTGTAAATGTGATAGAAGGGGCAGAGAACATGATAGAAGAGGTAGAGGATGTGCATGAAATCACACATAACGAAGAAAATGACATTTTGGACTTAGCATTATTAAGCCTAGAGCTCTACTTAGCAGACACAAAACCGGAAGTTATACTTCTGGTAGAGGGGAGGGAAGTTAAATTCCTGTGTGACTCAGGGGCTTCACGGACCCTGATACATCCTTCCAAACTACCAGAAAATTCAGAATCACTTGACTACATATTAGTGAAAGCAGCTAATGGACAGCTGAATTGGGAGCCACTCTCCCACAACATAGCGATAACTGACCCAGTTTCAGGGATGACCCAGAAAAGTAAAATTGTTGTTTCTGCAAAATGCCCAGTGAATCTCTTGGGTAGAGACCTAATGCAGATAATTGGCATAGCCGTAGTTCCAACTATGCAGGGTATGGAAGCACAGCAACAAATGGATACTTTTGTAGTGCGACCGGAGGGTGAAACATTTTATTGGTACAGCCAGGACTTAGTTACTACTGGTCCAGGGGCAGTAACTGAAGAACTGATGAACGTAGCCATCAGTAAATCCCCCTCCCTTGACACTGATAAACAGCATTTGTTGCATTGCACTCTATATTACTGTAGCAAACCAGGACCTGATAAAGAATATGAGCAAGAACTGTTTAGAAACTATGCTAACAGATTACTATTATGAAATTTGTACTGGGACACAGAAGGAAACAGTGTAGTGAGCTGTTCATTGCCCCAGGAAATCCTAGCACTTTACAAATCTAATCGATTGCCACATGTGAGTTTAACTAAAGATAGAAATGTGGAGTGGGCAGACCTAGGAGAAAAAGTCACAAGGTGGGAAAAGCAGACAGAGTTAGAACTTTCCGAACAAGGAGTACAAAAGCAGAAACTAAATTGGATAACGCAGACACATCCAGCTGTACACTCACAGGCAAGTGAGGACAGCTGAGTAGCACTCTTACTAGAGGAAGAGGAAAAAGCCTTACGAGACATACCAGAGACTCTCTGGTCAACAGGGAAATTAGATGTAGGACTCATTCATACAGCAGGACCAGTTACTATCACGCCAAAATCAGCATTTAGACCTCAAAAGAGACAGTATCCCTTGAGAAAGGATGCAGAAATAGGAATCAAACCTATAATAGCAGCCTTACTTAAGGAAGGAGTCGTGATAGAATCTCCCGATTCACCATGTGAAACACCCTTATTTCCTGTTAGGAAAGCAAACGGAGAATGGCGTATGGTCCAAGATTTACAAGCTGTAAATGACGCAGTTATACCCAGGGCACCTACGGTGCCAGATCCACACACTTTATTAAATGATTTGAAACCTCAGCAAAAGTATTTCTCTGTGGTAGATATTAGCAATGCATTTTTCTCAATACCGATACACCCTGACAGCCAACATTGGTTTGCATTTACATTTCAGGGGAAAAGGTATACATATACGTGACTACCACAGGGATATTGTGAAAGTCCAACAATATTCGCACAGGAGATGGCAAGTAACCTGGTGGGATTTTTCCCACCGAAAGGCAGTCAGATTTTACTTTATGTAGACGACATTCTGCTGGCAGCCCCCACCCAGCAAGAATGCAGAGAGGATACCATAGCATTACTACAATTTTTAGCCACTCAAGGACACAAGGTAAACAAAAACAAACTGCAACTTTGGAAAAAACAGGTCAAATACCTGGGATATGTAATATCCAAAGAAGGCAGAATATTAGATGAAGACAGAAAAACAGCAATATTACAAGCACCTAAACCAACTATCAAGAAGGAAATTATATCCTTCCTGGTCGGAGTTGGATTCCAAACTATGCCTTGGAATCTGCTCCACTGACCAACTTGATATTCAAAAAGCCTATGGCAGCACAAGATTTATTACAATGGACACCAGAAGCAGAATTAGCTTTCTGCAAATTGAAGCAACTGATAGCTTTTTCATTAGTTTTAGGATTACCAAACTATCATAAATGATTTTTCCAAACTGTAGATTGTAAGCAAGATTATATGACATCAGTGTTAACACAACAGCATGGGGACAAACAACGCCCCATAGCTTACTATTCATCACAGCTAGACCAAGTGGCTTGATCCCTGCCCCACTGTGTACAAGCAGTAGTCGCAGCTGCAATGGCAGTGCAGGCTTCAGCCTCAGTAGTATTGTTCCACCCTCTCACATTGAGAGTGCCTCATGCAGTCACGATTATTTTACTGCAAGAAAAAGTAGCATATCTTTCTCCTGCTAGACATCTTTCCTGTATGACTATACTGTTGAGCCATCCTCATATGACAATTGAACGATGCACAACTTTGAATCCATCAGCCTTGCTCCCAACCCCTGCAGATGGCAAACCACACTGTTGTCTGCAGGAGATTGAGCAAAAGACACTACCTAGAAAAGATCTTACAGATGTTCCCTTGGATGATGCCTAGGTGACATACTATGTGGATGGCTCATGCAGGAGGGGTCCTACAGGACAGAATCTAGTGGGGTATGCAGTAGTTTCTGATACTGAGATTTTAGAAGCAAAGTCTTTACCACACAACTTATCTGCACAAGCAGCAGAATTGATTGCTTTGACTAGGGCATGTATCTTGGCAAAAGGTAAACGAGTGAACATTTTTACTGACAGTCAGTATGCTTTTTCTACTGTACATGTTTTTGCGCAGCAGTGGAAAAATAGAGGAATGATAACATCTACTGGTAAACCAATTAATCATGCACAATTTATTTTAGACTTGTTAGACTCTATTCAGTTACCTCAGAAAGTAGCTATTTGCAAATGCGTAGCTCATACCAAGCAACAGGATAGAATTTCAAAAGGTAATGCGAGGGCTGATACAGCTGCAAAACAAGCAGCTTCAGCTTCAGAAGTATTTCTTTTGAGTGAGGAATTACAACCATCTGAGATTTTAGACTTAGAAATATTAAAAACAATGCAGACACTTACTACAAATGTAGAAAAACAAAAGTGGATAAAAGGAGGAGCAATCCTCGAGAAGGGACTGTACATCTCCAAAGAGAAGAAACCGATTTTGCCATCTAACTTGTTTAGATATGCAGCTTTATTGAGCCATGGGCAGTGCCATGTCTCAACAGGGGGGATGGTACAGTTAGTGAATCGAGTGTTTACGACATATGGCTTTACAAACTACACAAAAACTTTTTGTGCAGCATGCCATGTTTGTAACAAGTATCATGCACAAGGGGCATTAAAACCTAAGCAAGGGAGTTTCCCTACACCACCGTATCTGTTCCATACTATTTGTATGGATTTTATAGAGCTGAACAAATGCGAAAATAAGAAGTACTGCCTTGTCATTATAGATATGTTTTCCAAATGGGTGGAAGCTTTTCCATCTAAAAATCCAGATGCAGCTACTGTTGCAAAAGTCCTCGTTAAAGAAATTATTCCTAGATTTGGCATACCGGAAAAGATTTATAGTGACAATGGCACACACTTTGTAAATCAAACTATACAACAACTAAGCCGATATTTTAGGATTTCTCTGAAAAATCATTGTGCATACCACCCCCAATCTGCAGGATTAGTAGAGAGGCACAATGGGGTTTTGAAAAACAAACTTAGGAAATTGATTAGTGAGACACAAAAGAACTGGGTGCACTGTCTACCTCTGGCACTGTTGAGCATGAGAACTGTTCCAAATGTAAAAGGGTTAACTCCTTTTGAAATACTGTTTGGGAGGGCATATTATACACCTCAATGGAAACCTCTCATGCCTGCAGAGCAGGAGGCTGACAGTTCACTTGCAGAGTATATGAGGCGATTTTTGAATAACAAACTTTTGCAGTTAAATTCTGTTTCAGATAAAGAACAAACCAGACCATTGAAGCAGCAATAGCCCCAGGCACGTGGGTCTGGGTGAAGATTGTGAAGAAAAAGAACTGGAGTTCTCCGAAGTGGGAAGGACCGTACCTGGTACTACTGTCGACACCCACTGCAGTCAAGATCACAGAGCTAGCATCCTGGATTTATCTGACACACTGTAAACTGGTTAAGAACTTTGAACTGGACAAAAGCCTTGTTACTGTTGTACAACGAGAATAAAATGGCCAGGTATAGAGTAAACAGAGATGCAGAACTACCTCAGAAAATTTGCATGATTATTCGGATAGCTATAGTGATAACATTGATCTTTTTGTTGTGGCCTTTCCTTTTCCCAGCCACAAGAGTTGAACTGATCAAACGTGATGCATTACTCATAGACTGGCATCCAAACTTTAATACTTACCAAGCAATTAAATATGTGCATGCTAAGACTTTTAATGTTTTGAACTGCTGGATTTGCACAGCTATACCAACAGCATACGGGGGATTATTAATGACTGCTATCCCCCTAGGGGTCAATGAGACCTGGGAAAACTTGATTTTTGATACTACACCTGTGAAATCAGAAGACAAAATAGCATTGTACCTACCTGTTACACAAAAAGGGATTGTATGGTTTTACAAGAATGACACTATTCAGGTGGGTTGGAGCTATTGCAATGTGACTGTTTCTTATAAATGTTATATTAAAGCCAGTAAGACTAAAACTATTTGTGATACAAACTATGATGCATATTTCGCGAAGATGCATAGAAATGTTGATGAAATACAACACAATCCTGTTCTTTTAAAGCAGCTTTCTATTATTGATAAGAAAATGTTTCATGCAGGGCAAGCTTATATCAATACTAAAGTAGAGAATTGTTATTTTGTTTGTGGGAAAAAAGCATATAAATGGCTACCTGAGAATTTGTCCGGCAGTTGTTTTTTGGGTTACCTGGTTCCGGCCATATGACACACTGCAACTTTGCCTCAGGGAAAAATTTGAAACATCAGAGAGGTCAGCAGTAAACCTAGAAGTCCAATTAAGAGACCTGAGTATCCAGTAGGACGAATCGAAGCAGGATGGAGAAACCATACCTCCGTAAAGAACAAAGATAAACTGACACACATGGACTTGAGTGACACCATTATATCATGGGCAGGCATAGCCCCTGCATATGGCACAGTGAAATCAGTTTGGGAGCTGAGAAAACTGTCTAAACTTCTCAAAGTTATGAGCAATGCAACTTTTTCTGCTCTCGAATTAGTGACTGATGAACTGAATGCTATGAGAACTGTGGTGCTTCAGAACCGCATGGCTCTCGACTTCACCCTAGTGGTGAGAGGTGGTACGTGTGCTTTAACCAAAGAAGAATGCTGTTCATATATTCCTGACGACCAGCACAAAATAAATGACCATCTTGAGGTGATCCAGCAAGTGTCAACTGTGACCAAACCAGGCCCAAACCCTCTGATGGACTTTTTCCAGAATTTGTTTGGAGGGTGAGGTTCCATCCTAAAGAACATCCTGATTGCCATTTGTGTAGGATTACTCCTATTATTAGCATGCATTTGTTGTGGTATTCCCTGCATGAAAAAGTTAATCAAAGATTTTATAGATATATCAGTTTCTGAGACTTTGTATCAAAGTACTGAAATTGAAGAATTGTTGAAAAGTGAAACACTTTCATAAGTTTAAACTGAATGACTCTCTTAACTGCAAATCCTGAATGGAAGAGGTTAGGAGAAGAAGCAAACTGTTTATTCTTTTGAAAATAGAATTAAAAAGTATTAACGGGGGAAATGTCAGAAAAATATGTATTAATGTGTGTACTTAATGCTAATTAGAAACTAAATGAGTTAACACGTTTTTCATTCTATTTTATATGCGCTATTTTATATACAGCTTAGTTTTATATGAGACTAAAAGATGCTTTTGAAACTGCAGTGTGCTTTCTGAAACTTGCAAGATGCCCTCTGACCTAATAACTGCTAGCACAGCAAAATTCATGTTTATGCCTTTTGGAAATGTACTTGAGAAGCAGGTGATTATCTGCTAGGTCAGGAAGCAATGAATGAATAATGCTATATACTGTAATGTAATGATTTTGAACAATTAGCTCTGTTTGAAGTATGAGAACACGCACAGCTGCAGAAGGAAGATATAAAACAGACAAAGGACTGTTGGAGAAATGAACTGCAATCTATACTTGCTTTGTGCTCAAATTAGCCATAGTACCTTGAATGGTAACATCACATATATCTAACCAGTGGTAGCCAAGGCCACATTGTTTTTCTTAGGAAGTTTCTCACAAAATTTGATAATACAAGCAGAAGTTTACAAAACAATCACTACAAAATGATGATGTTAAAACCTGTGATTTACTACGTCAGCTTGGAGGGCAATGTCTTATTAGAAAATGTATAAAAATGCTTGCATTTCCTGATTCTAGTCAGACAAACTCTGTATTAGCACGTTTTTGTCTCATTGCTGCAAGATTAAAGTGCCTTAACCTGAACCTACCGTGTATTGATCACTTTTAAAGTATATTTTTCCTTTGACATACTGTCTCTGGTGGTAAGGTCTGCTGTGGCAGAGGAAGAACACAGGCATACATAGTGCCACTACCTCAACCCTGCAATACATTTTTGAGGGAGTAGTACAACCAAAGGTAGCGCAGCACACCAACAGAGCCCAGGAATAGCATGTCAAAATAAAAGTAAATAGAATCAATCACCATAAGCATGCTGTTCCCTGGTGGCTAGGCGTTATAAACTCCAACTGCATAAAGTTAATGGAAAGAAACACAAATCGCTGATACTACTCCTCTATAGGAAAATGTAGCCAACAGTCCTGAGATGGATAAAAACACAGCTTTATTCCAGAATGACAAAAAGTGAGCGCTTTCGCCGATAGGCTTCTTCAGACTTTACAAATAGCACTCGTGTGAAGCAATTTAAATATCCCTCCCTTTACAGTGATTGGTGGGAGCATATTTCAAAATAAGTTCATAAATACTCAGCTTATAAAATTTAGCTAAATACATTATTAAAAACTTCAAAACCATTAGGCTTCATGTATGCCTAACTACAATAAATATATAAGCATGAATAATATAATAAAACACAGATACCAAATATGAACAATATAAAAAAATATATATATATATGCACCTAATAATACATGTGTATAAGCATAATCTCAAGAACAAGTACACAAACATACAGGTTAAAAAATTCATGACAACACAAAACATAATAATTAATCATTAATCATTTAGGTCTGAAGATTCTTCTATTCTTCAGAACAGGTTTAATTTGAACTTTGTCGTTCAAGCCTGGTGGTTCATCTGCCCTCAACCTAATTATCCATCTAAGTTCACATTCAAGGGTCAAATTTATAACATCACCTCCTCTGTAATTAGTAAATATAAGTTGTAAAATACTAAATTTAAATGTGTGACCTAATCCCGCTACCTGACAGTGTTTTGCTAAAGCATTCACTTCAGACCCTGTCCTAATATGATAATTGTGTTCTCTAATGCGATCTTTAAGGGTCCTGTTGGTCTTGCCAACATAAAATGAAGGGCATAATACACATCTTGCCAGATAAACAACATTTTTACTATTACAATTAGTGTCAGTGTTAAAGTAAAACCTATACTTAGTAACTGGATGTATAAACATTATCTCTTCGTTAATGTAACCACAATAATTACACATACCACAGTGATACCCAATGACACGGCCATTCATTACATACAAACATACTTATGTTTATACTCTGATTTCTTGACTAATAAAATAGATCTAATCACATTGTATCTGGAAACTATATTGTCTAATAATATCTTTGTTTTCGGAGAGGATATTTACCTCCAAAGGGATGGCGTAGCTATGGGCACATCTTGTGCCAATAGCTACGCCAACCTAGTAATGGCAGCCTGGGAAGACAAATTTTTATTTTGTTCTGATTTGTTCAGGGAATTTGTGGGGTTATACCGTAGATTTGTGGACGACCTCTTTTTCATTTGGCTAGGAGATGTTGGTACATTGAGAAGGTTTGTGGACTATATGAATACATCCACTGACTTCCTGAAATTTACTTTAAATTACTCAGATACTAGGATTTCATATCTAGATGTAGAAGTATTTAGGTTAGATAGTGGAGCAATTAATACTTCCATCCACCGGAAACTATGTTATAGGAATAAATTACTCCACAGGGACAGCATGCATCCACATCACATTTTCTATAACATAATGAAAGGTCAGTTTATGAGAGCATCTAGATTTAACCCATTAGATGATGGTTATAAAACCGAGGTTGAAGAGCTGAGGAAGAGGTTTATTGAAAGAGGGTATGACGTTAAATTGATTGAGATGGTCATCTCTGAGGTCAACAATTTACGCACCACCAGAGCCAAACCATACTTCTCTGAACAAATGGAAGCTCCGGTGAAAGTTTACAACCATTCATTGAGGTAGTTAGGCCAACCATGGCTTATACTAGAGATACAAAATTAGTGAGAGAGATGTTTAACAAACACTGGGACATCTTACTATCTGATAGAGAGATTGGTAAGATAGTAGGACCAAAACCGAGATTGGCCTTCAAAAATAAACCCAACCTAAAAAGGTTGTTATGTAAACCTAAAAATGTGAATTTTAAGCAAGTAGTTGCTAAAACAGACAGGAATACAGTGCCTTGTGGTATGTATAATCATTGTGGTTACATTAACGAAGAGATAATGTTTATACATCCAGTTACTAAGTATAGGTTTTACTTTAACACTGACACTAATTGTAATAGTAAAAATGTTGTTTATCTGACAAGATGTGTATTATGCCCTTCATTTTATGTTGGCAAGACCAACAGGACCCTTAAAGATTGCATTAGAGAACACAAGTATCATATTAGGACAGGGTCTGAAGTGAATGCTTTAGCAAAACACTGTCAGGTAGCGGGATTAGGTCACACATTTAAATTTAGTATTTTACAACTTATATTTACTAATTACAGAGGAGGTGATGTTATAAATTTGACCCTTGAATGTGAACTTAGATGGATAATTAGGTTGAGGGCAGATGAACCACCAGGCTTGAACGACAAAGTTCAAATTAAACCTGTTCTGAAGAATAGAAGAATCTTCAGACCTAAATGATTAATGATTAATTATTATGTTTTGTGTTGTCATGAATTTTTTAACCTGTATGTTTGTGTACTTGTTCTTGAGATTATGCTTATACACATGTATTATTAGGTGCATATATATATATATATATATATATATATATATATATATATATATATATATATATATATATATATTTATATTGTTTATATTTGGTATCTGTGTTTTATTATATTATTCATGCTTATATATTTATTGTAGTTAGGCATACATGAAGCCTAATGGTTTTGAAGTTTTTAATAATGTATTTAGCTAAATTTTATAAGCTGAGTATTTATGAACTTATTTTGAAATATGCTCCCACCAATCACTGTAAAGGGAGGGATATTTAAATTGCTTCACACGAGTGCTATTTGTAAAGTCTGAAGAAGCCTATCGGCGAAAGCGCTCACTTTTTGTCATTCTGGAATAAAGCTGTGTTTTTATCCATCTCAAGACTGTTGGCTACATTTTCCTATAGAAGAGTAGTATCAGCGATTTGTGTTTCTTTCCATTAACTTTATGCAGTTGGAGTTTATAACACCTAGCCACCAGGGAACAGCGTGCTTATGGTGATTGATTACATTTTTGAGGGAAGTGCCTTACAAGGTGGGCATCATGTGGATGGAGAGCTTGTACTGATCTGATCAATGGCAGGAGCCACCTCTCATGTTTGTGGAGCACGTAGAGCACTTCCTCCTCTCAGCATGGTCTAGACAGTGTCTCTGACCCTTCCAGGGAGCAGGAGCAGCCTTAGGTCAACTGGTGCCCTAGGCAAAAGGGTTCCACAGTGCCCCAAACCACACCACTCGGTGCCCCATCCTGGTCTACTTACAGCAAATAAATACTGGAAAAGCGCCCCTGCTACAGTGGCGCCCTAGGCAGCTGTCTAGTTGGTCTATGCCTAAGGCCGGCTATGCCAGGAGGGTGCTTCCATGACAGTTGCATGCATGGTCTGTGGACACACATTTCCTGTGGGTGCTTTTGACCTGTCAGATCCCATCACAGTGCTGCAACAACTGCTAAGTCTGTGTCTCAGCAAACACAGAGGCATACTTCCACAAGGCACCCACCTCTCAGTCATGATCAGCATTGGAGACACCCTCCCCAACCTCATACAGCTTCAGGCTGTTTCCCCCTAACGTCTCTGCTCACCCATTCCTGCATCCCACAATTACTCTTTGCTGCCTATGCTAAATGTAACCTTTCACCAGTGGGCTTCCTAACTCATTGGAGAGCCAACTGCAATAGCATCTATATCACAGTGAGTAAGCATGGTATTTGGGAGCTGTCACTCAAATATGTTACAATTTCTGGTAATAACTATGGAATATTATGAATTTGTTCTACAGGATAGTCATCAGAATTCTTGATAAAATGTCTGTGGTTTCTATAATACATCATCTCTAATATGCATCTGGTAGCATCCCTCTACTTATGCAGGTTGGATTACACATTTTGGTTACTGATGTCCAGTTCCTTGCAGAAGATGCACACTGTCCCTTTCTGACAGAATAGGCAACAGTGCTAGCCTGCAGTAAACATTATTGCTATCTCTGCTTGCATCTTACTTTCACAGATTCTGGACTTATAGCTTCTGGTATCAGCTGCTGGCTTGGATTTGCATCACAAAAGGTAATCTTCTGCTCATTAGAAGTCAAGCTTATGATAGCAAATTATAACACAGAGTGATACTTTATTCAAGTAAACTCAAAAATGGATCGTTTTTCTCTACATCTGTCTTAAGAACAGCAACTTAAGTCATTTAAACTGTCTATTTCATTATTCAGAGGTCACAGTAGTATAGCCAGAATATAAGCAATAGATCCATCTATCTAATAAAAAATGTTAGACTCATTAGATTTATTTGCCGAATCATTATCAGAAATTATTTTTCCTAAATTACTTTGTCTAAAAAAATATCTTTCTTCCCTGAAATGATTTTAGAAGTAGCATAACTCACATTCTCAAGTTTAAGAAATCTACTGTAGTCATCAACAAAAATAAGATGTCATCCATTAATCTGCACAAATACATTTGTAAAAGAACATTTTTGCCTTTTCTGGACTAGCATGTGAATCATCAACATTCTTGGATTATAATATATCATCTCAGTGTAACTTGAATATTTTCAACTTATTTGTTCATCCTTGCTTCATTACAAAAAGTATCATCAGAACCTACATAGCAAGCTCAAACTTGAAGTCAGATATCACTGTGGTATTACTCAGTGCTAGGAGTGTAAATAGAAAGATGGCCAAACCTTAGGCCTTTCGGCAACTCAAACACATTCATTTTTGCATATCACAGAGACATGTTTCTGCTGAAATGGCAACAGCCCCTCTATGCTATTGTTAAGCGCCTATCACACCTTCAGAACTTTATGAAACTGCAGGACAGAAATGCCATCACATCCCATTCTAATCACTCACAACCCTGAACTGGAGCTTCTAAAGATCCAAATTACCATTAATGGATCCAACTATTATTTCATTATTGGTTATATATCTGCATCAGTGCCCAACGATCTTCTAAGTTACCATAACACCACTGATGGTTTAATATCAAATTAAATGCATTTTTTTCTAGTAGACTTTAACTACCCAAGCATCAACTGGCACACACACACCTCATAAAATGGATATGTTCAGTATTTCCTAAACTGTGTTAATATCAATGTGCTGAAGCAAACTGTCAAATTACCCACTAGAGGTATTAATATCCTTGACCTGCTCCTTATCATCGTAACCACTGCCTGTACCCCACCCTGCATCCATTTCATCATCCCTTGTTAAATCTGACTACAAATCAGACATCTTCTCTGTCAGACCTAGTAGTACCACCCCACTACCAAATAAGATCATCTTTAAGGACTTCTCCAGAGCAAACCTTCTTCAGCTTTTAAAAAAAAACAATGCAAAATTCCCAACAATCCCTTTCCAACAGATTCAGCTGGAAGACCTGCTGTATTCACCTTGATTTTTCCAGCACCTAAACAGCTGTATGGAAAAGTCAGTGTCTATCTCTTCTAACTATAATGGCAAGTTCTGGAATAAATATTTCTGGTGTTAACAAATTGTACATAAAAGAAGGAAAATGACAAGTTGTAAGAAATCCCCATCTCCTTATCTCAGGTCCACACAAAAATATTATAGCAAGGAACTTAAGAATGGAGAAAATGTAAAGCAGAGTACAAACTGAAGGATGCTGCAGATATCAAAGGAAACTACAAATCTTTATTCAGTTATCAAGAAAGCATGGAGTAATGTCTGTAAATGCAGTGACCACATCCATAATAATATCTCACATTCCATTCCCAAGGAAATAGCTAATATATTAGCAGAAACATTTAGTGCTACATTTACATCATCTACCTACATTGCTGCTGCCAATATCTCTGAAAATTTGGTTTCTCATGGAAATACCTCAAAACAAGTCTTATATTCCATATTAAAGGTTAAAAATAATACTTTGATATGAAAAGACAACATAGCAACCTGCATTTGCATAAATGCTAAAGTACATACTATCCCAGCCTCTACTTAAACTATTCAACCTCACCTAATCCCTAAAGAATAGCCATTGTGACCCCTCAGGGCAATGATGGCACCTCTACAGACCTGGGTAAATGTAAGCCCATGAGCTTTGCCATCCTTATATGCAAAATGTGGATTGTATCATAGCAGAGTAACTGATCTACACCCCAATTAGTTTGATTTTGTGAAGGGCAGGTGCTGTTTCATGAACCAAGTAAGCTTCTTTGAAAAGGTTACAGAAGCTGTGGATAGTGGTTACTCTATGAATGCTGCTTATCCTGAGTTGGCCAAGGCTTTTTCCACTATCCCCATGTTGGTATTCCTAACTTATTTTGCAAAATTAATATAAATCATTATGGTGTCAGCCAGATTGTACATTTGCTATCAAAATATTCACCAAAAATATATACCTAGTGCACTAGTACTAACTTCAACTTAAATGTCCATGAATTAAGCTTCATATAAGGGCACCATCATTAAAGAGCTAGAGTCCTTTCAACTGTCCCTGATTTTCAGGGATATCCCTGATTTTCCTTAAAGTTTAGCTCTGTCCCTCTTAATCCTCCTAAAACTGGTGACTTTTGGAGAAATGGTGGTGAATTACATATAGTAAATAACGTCAACAATTAGAGATATAGACTTATTTTACTTCAGAAAATATATATAAATATATATATAAAAATATATATATTACTTCCTAACTCCATTCTCTCAATCTCGTCCACTAATCCCTTTAAGCCATCACTTATAGCTTATCTAAAAAATAAGCAGCTATGTTTCTGTACTAACCCCTTGTGAATGATCTGATACATCACAGTATACCCCAACCATATCCAGCTTCTTCCCCAGTGTTTAATCTTTTATTTCTACCGGCCTGTCTTAACCTTATATCTTGGCATAAGTCATACTTTACAAATAGTACTAGCTATGTTCAAAGCCTAGGTTTTGTTGTCATGATGAAACAAATTTGTATTTTCTTATGTATACTGTATTTTGTTTACTTTATACTTTATTGATTATTGCTATTCGTGCATTAAAATTTACTGTTACTAATGGAGCTTTTCTCCCCGGGCCTCTGCTGAAAAAGTACCTGTGTGCAGTCAGACTTTCCCAGTAAACAAATGTTAAATAAATACATATAGTAATTCACATTCTCTTATTCTGTCAGTGTTTCAAGTTAACTGTATTAATATTTTTGAAGTGTCCCTGATTGTCCCTGAATCTTTCTATATCTGTCCCTGATTCTGTTGAGATTTATCCCTGATTGGCTGAGAATGATGAGATTGATAACTTAAATATTGACCAGTGTGTATGTCACAATATCAGAAAAAGTCTATTCTATAGCCTATCTAATTTTAAATGACAAGTCTAGTCACTCCAAGGAAAGCATTGTGTCCCTTTATAGGTCACTCATCAGACACATTATTGAATAAACTGCTGTATTTGTAGCTCTTGAATAAGCCACCTGAAAGAACTATAAAATGCACAGTGCCTTACTAGGAAAATTACAGTACTGGAAAATGAGTTATTCAGAAAGGCTTTGGGAACTTTTATTATTATTATTATTATTATTATTATTATTATTATTATTATTATTGTCATTATTTCCATTATTATTAGTATTATTATTTGTTACTAAGAGATGACCTCTGTCTGGTGTATAAGGCAATATTAGATGCAATTATATTTAGGAGTGTAAACCTGAAATGTACCAGTGGGGGAGCTAACACAAGATTGGCGAACCAAGTCAATTAACTATTGGTAGAACAAAAAAATGTGATGTGGCAGGTACATTACAAAGCACCATGGCCCATCCTGGGTAGATGGCAGGGTAGAGCAGGATTCATACTACTATAATCCCTCTGAGGCGGGGTGCAAGTATAGTAGGTACCCTGAGGGGTCAGCTTATTCCTCTTTAAGTCACTGATTAGTGGTATCCACCATTCACAAGTACACAGAAGCACGCACTCATGGAGAATGGCATTATAAGTCCCAAAAGTGATGTAGGTAGCCCACCCATAATTAGAGTAGGAAAAAGGAGGCAGTTTGCCCAGGTGCACAGTGTTGGGGGGGGGTGTGTGATTGGTAGATACTGATCAGGGAGTGCAATATATTCATTGCTGCAGTCAGAGAAGAAGTGCTGTATGTGGCATTTAGACTGTTGTAAGCAATTTCCTCACCTTGTAGAAAAAGACCCTGGGGGCATTACTAAATTACATAGCAAATACAATTTACAGTCAGAAGTCAGCAATTATCTTCCTTCAAAAAATAATCTTATACATATATGGGAAGTAGAAAATATTAACATATAGTTGCAGCAATCATGTTTCTTAAATGCTAGTAGCTTGCAAGTTTGATAGCTGAACTTATGAACCTTTACACATATTAGAAAGCACAGAAATAGCAAACTACAAAAGATCAGAAATTTCATGAAAGAAAAAAAAAACACAGGGGAAATCAGTATGGATAAAATATTAAAAGAGTTCCCCGTATGAGAGTCACAAACACAATTTTGAATGATAATTGTATTCACTGATTTAGTTTAACTACCCTACAGGATATGTTAAGTGAAAATACTATAGGGCTATATTCCAAAAGAGTTGCTCTCAATATAAGTCTGCCTTAATTCCCAAAGACCTGCTCTCAGTGTAAGTGACTTAACTTCAGTGTAAGATCTATCTATTAACAGGTTTACTACATGGACCAGATTCCAAAGGAGCTGTTCTCAGTGTAGTGGTCACTTGCATGCACAGCAAGTCTTTTGGAATCTGGCAGATACTCTTCAGAAGAAGGTGAAATAACTCTAAAGGATTATTTTCATTCAGTATTACACAAACATATACATGATTGAAAAGTAGATTTTGGCTAAGTATGCCATGTTGATAGCAGTAAGGAAGAAAATTAAGCACATTTTATTAGTAAGTGAATCAGGAGATGTGTTTGTAGGCTATTTTATTATAGAAAATATGATACTTATGGAGAACTGGAGAAGATAGGAAAGTTCCTCTTAAAGAACTAAGAAGAAAGAAAGAAAGAAAGAAAGAAAGAAAGAAAGAAAGAAAGAAAGAGAAACAAAAACAATGTTGAGATTCTTGATACCTAAGAAAATGCAAAGATCAAAGGATGTCTCAATTAAGCAATTAAAGGATCATTATAGGGAAAATATGGAAGAATTCACAAAAATAAATACTAACATAACACTGATTGTTTCATATATGTGTGTAAACAAAGAGAGATTGAACAGGTTATGCAGAATTGAAAACAATAGTAAATGATTGTACAGGCTCAATGTGTGAAAATAATTGAAATGCAGAGATACATATCAATATTGTTGCTGAATCATTTACTTCAAACATAAGTGAAGTAAATAATATATCACCTAAAATCATGTGCAGTTAAGAATGAAGGAATACTCATATTGAAAAATAAGACAATGACAGTAAAAACTAACTCCAAAACTGTTTACTTGGAAAGGATAGTGAAGGCATATTGAAAAGTCGCAAAGAAAAAAAAAGAGGAAAAGCAGAAGCTGGTCGTTGAATTTAAGTACAAAAAATGAAACAGAATTCAAAAAAATATTTATAAATCAACTGCAAAATATGCCATATACTGAAGTGAATGAAGAAAATATTAGTTTATCATAATATGCATGGATTTCCTAAGTGTTATTCAAGGTAATGACAAACCAGAAACATATAACACAGGAATAGATGATATAAATAAGGATGGGGATTTAATGGATAGTAATTTAGCTGGACGACAAGAGAAATTCCTGCTTATCAGAGATTTAATAATTAAGATTATGGATTCTAATTTTTAAGGGGATAATTTCCATAAGTTAATTACATGCTTAGAAAGGGCAAGAGTGAAAAACATCAAGCGCAGACTAAGATGTATCTTAGCAAATATAATATAAAATATTAATATACATGTTAAACTAAATGATTTCAAAAGCTCTGACCTTTTGTAAATTGCAATACAAATAGGTCTCTCAGCAATTATTACAATGAAGTTAATGTATCCAGTTATTTCAAGGGTGATGCAGTGCAAATTCAGTGAAACAGAAATTACTAAGATAATGAAGTTAACCACCTATCATTCCAAATATTTAATGATAAAAGAATTGGGCTTTCAGCAGCAGTTAACTTGTAAAACAATCCTCATGCTTTTGCAAGGGATGCTTACCAATTATCCCTGTATGACAAAAGGATAACGTTAAAACACATTTGTTGATTTTATTTTTCTTAAAACAGGGTTTTCTGTTGCAAATGCCTCAACTGGATAATACATTGCCAAAATTAAGATCAAACTAATGGGTACAATACAACAATTCCCTGTTGTAAAATTAGTGTATGGAGTGAACAACTTACACAGAACACATATGGTATAGGCATACATGAGGAGACTTGCTTTCATGATGCAGATTGATTTCTTCCTCATAGTTAATATAACATTTACAGCCATATAAGGTAAAACACAAATACAGAAAGGGATATGTATCAGTGCTTACAAGGATAAATTGTGAAGGCGTCAATTTAAGGTGCATAGAAAATAGAGAGCATTCTACTAAAGGTAAAAATAAAAGAAAATGAAATTGCACTGATGCATATCTACAAACAATTTGCATTTTTGGAATGGGGGTGTATACTTTAATGATGTTCTTTAAAAATTGTTTAAATGGCTATCAGCATGTTTATTGTTCAGGTAGAACAACAAGCATATGTGACCATTGCTTCTACAATTCACTTACTGTTGCCATATGACCTTCTAGCTGATATGGCCTATAGTGACCTTTCAAATACTTTTGGTGTGCTACATCATAATTCTGGATCAAAATATTTTGATGCATGGATATATCACCAACATTAATCAATTAACTGCTGGTTACCTACAAGTATTAGTGCATTGTGTTTGAGGATACTTTAAGGCAGTGGTGAAGCAGGGATCCTACTGACTTCCCCTGTCTGATGGCATTAAAATTAAAAATGCTGGTTCTCATATCTTTAATGCAGATGATGGTATGAGTGATTAAGTGATTTATGGAGTAGATGATTGTATGAAATAGTGGGCTCTCCATACACTTAGTAAAAATATTCAGTTACTCAAAGGATTTTTCTAGGATAGAAATGGTCAAATGCATACTTTGTCAAATGCTGGAATGCTCACAGCATGTAAAGTCAAATGATAAGTAAGTGGAAGTGGGTGGTAATGATGACATTTTCATTTATAATGAAGGTTTCAACATTGGGGTTGAATGTGTGTGTGTGTGTGTGCGTGTGTGTGTGTGTGTGTGTGTGTGTGTGTGTGTGTGTGTGTGTGTGTGTGTGTGTGTGTGTGCATAACATGGACCAGTGAATGGGGAATTTAAACTTTACCCCTGGTCTAGCACTTATATCTTGGTTTCGTTAACAATTGTGTTGAAGTGTGTTAGTACAATGAGCAGCAGTGCTAATCAAATATGCATCCTGTTCATCATACCTATATCTATGCAAGCACCTTACTGTAGCCATCAATAGTATTTGCAGCCATGGAAAGGTGCTTGCAAGCAGCTGCACACAATGTAAAAAAAAAGTTGCATATAGGCAGTGTTCAGATATAAGCACACACTGTAGCCCAATTATATTAAAGACAGGTAGAGGGAAGTGATACAGAATGAAGGGAAGTGAAATGGGGTAATTGGTCTCCGATAATGTGTTATAATGATGTGTGACTGTTGGACAGGGAAAATGTTTAAAGTTACATTTGCCTGCAAAATATGAATATAGCTTTCCATCTGAGCTGTTCATAGGTGAGTTCTAGGCTAACTGCCCTGAAGGGCCATTTTAAGCATAGTCCGTACCCCTAGGTCAGAATCAAACCCTCTACCTTGTGTCTATGAGGTGAATACATTAACCTTTGGACCCTCTACCTTGTGTCTATGAGGTGAATACATTAAGCTTTGGCATGATGGTTAAGGTATTCTCCTCATAGACACAAGGTATAGGGTTTGATTTTGATCTAGTGGTATGGGCTATGCTTAAAATGGCCGTTCAGGACAGTTAGCCTAGAACTCACCTATGAGCAGCTCAGATGGAAAGCTGTAGTCATATCTTGCAGGCAAATTTAACAAAAGCATGTAAGAAGCATTTCTGACATAAAACCTGCAAGATTGATGTAATGACAATTAGTGAGAATACCAGTCCTACACTTATGCACATAAATAATAATGCACATGTTGATAACGGATATGGATAGGGTCATAAAGCTGCAGTGAAACAAAGTGAAGTAAAGATGTAATATACATGCTAATGAAATGGTTGACTTCAGACAGCAGTTGCAAGGATGAAAGCTATATTATGGGCTGAATGCAGAGAATGCAGTCATAACAATAAGTATGTATATACTGGGAATTGATATACTGTATGGAAGCTGACAGAACCAATGTATTACCCATCTCACCATGTATAGATAAGAGCAAAATGATCTTACAGCTGTAATATCAGGTACCTCAGAAATGGGCATGTTTTTGCAAAGAAATGACAGTAGTACCAATATGAAAGGGTTTCATCACCTACAAGTGTGGAATAGGCAAGTATTGTATGGCTATGCAAATGATACATGGCAGTCTAATAACCAGCAACAATCATAAGTGACCAATGTCAAGACTGAGTGGATAACATGCTAGGAGCTGAGCCATTGCTGATCTGCGAACATGCCTGGCATACTAATAGTGGGCATGCACACATACAATTACAGGAAACAGTAACAGAACAGCAATTCAACAGTAGCAACACAATAGAAAGCATTGTAAAAGAGGATCAGTCAGATTTCCTGATGGTCTCCCTGCATTCCAAACAGCAATACACATTTATGAAATCACACATCTGCCATTAAGCCACATATTGTGATAGAAATGGTGGGTGTATTAAACATGTCTGGAGGATGGCTTGGAATAAAAAGCATCATTGTCTTGTGAATAGTTAATGCGTATAAGCAAGGAATGACCTAAGAAACATTTGCATCATGTCCTTTTGGAACACATGCTCAAACAGATATCATAGAGCTGCATAGCAATCAAGGGTCCACAAACATATGGATATCGGTCGCATAAGGAAGAATGCCCCCAAAGGGCATACAGCACTATTATACCATGTAAGGTCTACTGGCAACCTACCTGGTATGAAAATTCATGAAAAGGCTAGTGCTGTGAATGTGCATAAGCCGCTGTATTCTGTCACATTTGCCTGACAAACAGATGTTACCAGATTCAAACCCCTGCCTATTATACACAGCTCTCTTCAGACCACTGTGTTGACTGCATGTGCCACATCAGATAGCAGTGGAGGCTGTCACAAATAAATTAACTGAATGTGTCTGTCAACACAGGTGGTACGGATACAATATGAACAAAAATATTTAGTTAGAATGCTGGAAATAAGCGACATGTTATTGTCCATACACCATTGAGCATTACAATATGACTGATTCTTTGACAAGGAAGCTGTTTCCATTATGTAGGACACATACTGTTGCAGACATGAGCACTTGTCTTATCTGTGCAGGTATGCTATAAATGACAGTGCACATGCCACAGGAGCACTCAAATCACAACATGCCCTGAATAAACATTTCAATGTTATGCAGTCACAACCTGTGATGAGATATCATCATCCAGCATAAAAATGAATAACAATAACTAGATACAGTGGTGTTTTGTAATGTCAGTTCATTTATATAATGTTGTGCCTGACAAGAATTGAACAGCAAAGGATGCAAGTCTACTGACTAATGACATTTGAATGAACCACAAGTGCCACTGTGGAAGACTAACAACTAGTGTGACATTCCACCTAAGATAAATTATTACATTATCTGATGTGTAGAAAGCAATCTTTCAGATGAAAAGGATTGGGTAGGTCTGCCACAATGCAAATGAGCACATTATCATTGTGGTATTTGTCAGTCATGCATTGCAGGTAAAGGCACAAGAATGCTAACAGGCAATGAATGTGAATGTTGAGCACATGAGCATCTGACAGCAGATGATACATGATATTTTACAGGGTGAATGCACGTAAGTAGAAATGTCACTACAAGTGTGATATATGTGGTTATATGAAGGCATTAAATCATGTTCTTGTTGCAAGGGATATGTGTGCCTGTGTAGTAAATCAACAACAGGCAGAATATTGCTTCATTCTCCCATGCCAGAGGATAACACTTCCTACATATGTTACATAAGTAACACGGAACCAAATGCTATAGTTTTTCTGAATAAATTGTAGCTTTTAGTAAGAAAGATCAACATGTATATGTGTACAAACCAATGTGCTTGATCACAGTGTTAGTGACACATACAGTCCCAATAACACTGACAAAACATAGTCTGAGCAGCAATGGATGGATTTCAAATAACTACCCAAGATCACAAGCTAAACATTACTGCCTGAATTGCAAGCACCACACAACCATGTTGAGGTTCAACTGAGACAGTGCACAGTTAAATGGATGACATCACCACTGTTTATTAGCTGGATGTATATGCTAAAAAATGCTCAAAGTGCACAGTAACACTGTACAAGCTACACATCATATATGTCTTTACAGAACAGTATACACACTATGAGGGTGAATGACACACCGCAGCTGGACACCAACATCTTACATATATAGTCACACAACGTGCAAAGCACACTATCAAGATCATGTAACACAGAAGGAAGTGCACTCCAAATGTGACATACTGCAGGTATGTTAACTGTATGTAGTCACTGTGGGGACAAATGTTATTTTCCCTGCTGGTGCTAGGATTTGCTAGTGGCACAGAGTGCCATTTTAATTCAGTCTCATAATTGCATACAGATGGTTGTATCACCAATGGTATATCACGGTAATAACTGTCACACTACTGAAGTATTGATGGAATTGAAACACCTACCTATCTACTTACAACATCTATACAACACATTTTAGCAGCCAGCACCACAGGAGAATAATAAATACAATTGAGATATACAGCATCGATGAAAGGATGACATCAGCAGTGTATTTCCAAGGATATGTATCTGGTAACAGTAGTTCTACAGACAGTTAGGGCTTGTGAAAGGTTCCACTTCATATGTGTGAAAATAATCACGGCTCCATTGGCAGTCACACTTGCAGAAGTTAAGCACTGCTGTAGTCTAACATCCTACCTATTTATTTACTCATTACAGAGAATAGTGTCAGACACATAGGCACCATGGGAGATGGATATTCAAATAGCTTCAGTTCCCTTGTAAAACAATGACCTCATCAGTGTGTTAAATCAGGGGAGTAGGCAGATAATATATTGTTGTAACTGTGCACTCTTATTGATGCTACAGAAAAAACTGCCATTTGAAGAATGGAAATGTTCTTCCTCCTACTCCCTACTTAATAAATGTTTGCATCACTTCCCCTCTTAAAACATTAAATTGCTATCTAATGACACTGTTATTTTAAGCATTAATATACAAATCTGTGGACATAGTATGGCCTAAGAAGCAAAGTTTCCTTTGCATAATACATAGAAAAGTGTAATCATTACATTACATACAGTATGTATAGCTACAACCTTTGTAGAAATAAGTTCTGGGTGTGAAAGGTGGGCTTAGTGGATGGTGTAGTCATCTTTGATTTAAAATATAGATGTGTGTGTGTGTGTCTGATATATATATATATATATATATATATATATATATATATATATATATATATATATATATATACTTTATTTATTTAATTTTTATTTTACATTTGTTGACCGGGCTAGTCTAACTGGATACATGTCCATTTTCAGTAGAGGCCCGGGGAGAAAAGCTCCACTTTAAACTAAATAAATCAAGAGAAACAAAAGTCCATGCAATATATACAGTACATAAACCTGAAGAATTTTTTCATCAAATCGAGTTATACAGAACTAAAAATATACAGATTGTGACTACTGAGTTTAATAAGGTAAAATACAGTATTATTACCAAGGGAAAGAGATAGATTTTCTTGATTAGTATATTGGTTATGAATGTGCCTTTGTAAAGATGTAAAATGGCTATGAAAAAGTGTATAACACTGAGAAGTAAGAGAATTATTGAATGTATGCACATGGGGAAGTAGTTACAGTCATAGTGAAAGAAATAGATTGGTTTATATACAAGGTGGAAAGATAAGAGCTCACTGAAGAAGGCAAGGTTGTTAGGAGCATATTCATACATATATATATATATATATATATATATATATATATGTATCCAGAGTACAGGTTGAATTAGCACATGCTCACCTAACTGTAGTCAACATCATACACACACATACACACAATTCTACTATGTTGCATATTGAACCTCCTACCTATTTAGTTGCACAATCTAGAGAGCACTGTATTAGTCAAAAACACAGTAAGAGAATGTTTGACTTTCGGAGGGCAGGTTGCACTTTTGTCTGGATGACCTAATCTGTGTGTTTTATGCAAATGCTTCTGTAAAGTTGTTGTAAGGGAGATGTGTGCACATTTAAATACATCCTCTCCAGAGGAAATGGAGTCAGCAACAAACATTAGACACACATATGCAAGTTTTCCATGCTTGGTATCCAAGTTCTTACTTATCTAGTTTATACAATCTAGAGAGCATTGTAATGTTTGCAAGCACCACTGAAGAAGTCTGCCTCTCAGGGGAGAGAATGCACTTTTGTTAGGATGACCTCATCAGTGTATTTCAGAGAAAATATTACTGCATAAATAGAGATAATGGAGACGTAAGAATGTGCTTTCCTCAGGACAAGTGGATAAATCATCGAGTGATACACATAGTCTCACACATACTTACACAAATGCTCAAGTCTGCCATGCTTGATACTTACCCTCCTACCTTTCTAGGTTACATAGTCTAAAAAGAGCAATCTACTAGTTGCAAGTGCCACAGGAGAAGACACATAATAACTATCTGAAATTGGATATTGGAACATCCGTAAAAATGAATGTTTTGAAGAGAGAGTACTTTGCATCCCATGTCATGCAACAAATGCAGATGTGTGCACGTGACAATGTAACATCATTATGATTGCCATATAGAATGACATACTTTTATAATGCAATGTAGATACTGTCCTTACTGTACATTGTGTTACTGTGAGGGACATTGACATGTTCCACATAATGGTATAACATTCTCATTGACTGCTGCACACCACCGGATTATCAGTAAAACATTGCAGTGACATCACGTTGAGATGATTACATACTTATATTGTCTTATACTTCCACAATGTTAATTGGCAAAAGAAACATGCAAGCTATACATAAGACAGTGCCTTGCAGAATGACAATAATGGAAATGATGAGACTAGATTAACCAAGAAGGCAACAGAGTACAAGAGTAAACACTGCAGAGCAGACATATTACTTTGCACAAATTAATTAGGTGAGTTAACATAATTTAAAATGCATGATAACCTTTGGGCAACAGTAATATAGACCTACAAACATGCAAAAGAAAATTAAATTTTTTTTATCTCTTCTTTTCTTTTTGTAATCTTTGAATGCAGCACTGCTACGCTGGTTTGCTCATCTGATGGCAAATTGTTAGCGCATGTGTAATCATATCATGAAGTGTTGAACTTACAACAGTAGTTAGCAGTACTCAGTGCTGCTCTGTGCCAATTTCCACAAAAAGATATTTGCAAGACAGCATTTACAGTAGATTGCAGGCAGATTAGTGTAGCAGCATGATAATGATGTGTTAAGTAAAAAGGTTTAGCCAATATTTACTGATACAGTAATCAGATCAAACATTACAAAACATGTTGGCAGCCATATGCAGTTCAACATTTTCAATATTCCAAGACATAATTTAGACCTGAGTATTATTGTAGAGCAATAATTAGGAATTAATATTTTTGAAAGTTAATATTTGGCAAACATGAATGCATATAATCATCTTTATCACTTTACTGACAACTGTAATCCTTACATCCAGCTCTTTATCTTGTTTAAATTTAGAGTAAATTGAATAAACATAGCTTAACACAATGGCACAGACTAACACAGAGTAATGCGGATGAAGGCAATCAAATCCAAAAATATTGCCATAAGCATTGCACTTCCACTCAGCCTTAGTTACATTTGCTTCATAGTGACAATGTGGAAATGCAGAGGTGGAGAATAGTGATACAGAAGGGAAAGATACATCATCACAGTAACATGGAGGCAGGGAACTGTGAATCCTTTATGGTTGTGTACCTTGCACGTTGTGTTTCCTGCCCTGCTTATTACACAGGTAAAATGGCTCAGACTCGGAAATTAAAGAACAGAATCCAAGAACATTATTATGACAGTAAAAAAGAAAAAACTACTGATGATTTATACAAACACAGTTTAGTTTATAATAATGCTAAGAAGTTTGTGTTTTTTTATTGTGGATTTCATACAACACAACAATTTCTGCCATTCACTTAGTAAGATTGAACCACAAGGTGTTTGCGCTGGCATTTTCAGTAACCTTAAGCCACAGGAAATTATATTCTCTGCTAGACATACCTCCAAATGAAATCTTTCATACTGTACTCTTTTCAATTTGAATAATTCTTTCTCTAACGCGAAAATGTCACTCTTCAGTGCTATGAAATCAACATTAACTGTATCATCTTTTTCCATGATGCTGAAGTTATTCAATAGCATATTATCATTTTCACTCACCTTGGTAATGAATTGACTTATATTAGATTTGGTCCATTTAATGTCCTTAAAAGGATTATAGTCAAGTTCAATAATACCCATCCCTGTAGCCATACTTCTGGTTCCGTTGGGAAGAAAGAGAAACCAAAATACAAGAAACAGCCCAACTGTAACCAGGTATCCTCGCAGAAAACTAATGCAAATCCAAAAAGGAGCAAAGCAGCAAAGACAAGGCTCCAGCATCTTTATAATGCAGTCTACTTTAATAATACACAAGCGCTTTCACTAAATGCTTCATCAGGTGTAACACAAACATTAATAACACACGTCTTATACTAAACCTCATGACACTCACATTAACATTTAAAGATATATTATCATATAACTTCATATTTCATTGCTTCACTTTAAATAAATATTAGCGAAACACGTTAAAACCACATCTTGCTAAGTGAATGACAGAAATTGAACATTGCTACGAGTTTAAGCTACTTAAAATTATTAGTAGCTGCAGCAAAGAAGGAAGAAGAAAAAGCGCTAATTTCGGTCAAACAAAAGTACTGCGATTTATGTAAAAACTACAAACTAGACATAATGACCAGATCAATGAATGAATCTATGGACAATGCGACTTCCTATGGCAGGAAGGTACTTCAAATTAAACTTAAAAAGCTTGCAAGAGATCATACGGATTTTTCCCTGGGTCATGTCTTCATTTGGCCACGTGGTAACTTTGAATCAGTTTCACCTATACACCATACAGACCCTTCCACCAACCAGGGAGAGAATTTAGAGATGGCCACGACTCGATTGGGTTAAGATGCGCAAGCAGGGTCTGGAGGGCGAAACTTCACCATCGAGAGCACGGAGAATTCCACTCAAGTGATGATGACACTTGGCACCAAACGTAAAACCATCATGGTTATGGCAGACATTCACAGAGAAGAGCAGAGTATTAGGAACGCCAATGATAAAGAATTGAGCATTGAAGAACCTTTGCCTTCCTCTTTTTTACAAGCCATGCACCCACTGAATTTTACTTTTCCTCTTCCGATGAGGGAAAGATTAATGAGCAGAGGTGGGAGAAGTCAACAGAAAGGGCAGCAAAGAGGGAGGAGCACTACCAGAATGAAAAGGAAGTATCCAGAGGAAACGGTGAGTCCATACACGATAAAAAAAGCCTTAAGGAATGTAAGAACACAATAGTCAATTTATCAGTGCATAAATTAACTTTACATGAACTGAATGTTTTAGAAAAAGGCTTATCGTTCATTCCAGCGGCAGATACGGACATTACTGAGGTTGTATTAGATGTTAAGATGTTCACTAGAAATTTAATGCTCAAATTAATGTATGATAATGGTTTGGACAACGATGCTTTTATTTCTAAATAAACACGTCTGTTGATACCTAAGCAGAATTCATTAATTAATGCTTTTGAGCAGTTGTGTTTAGAAGATATATACAATGTATATTATGAGCAAAAATGCAAGCAAGGCAGGAACAAATGGTATAATCTTACTAAACAGGAACATGCAGCCATGATGAATTTACAGAATAAACCCCATATCATGATTCGACCAGCGGATAAGGGAGGGCAAATAGTGATTTTGAACAAAATAGATTATGATAATAAAATGTATGATTTACTGAATGATTCACAATATTATCAGATTATTACAGTTATGCATGTTAGGAGAATGATAGCTGAAGTGCATAATAAACTGAAGGAACTGAAACAGAAATCTCATAGATGATGGATTATACAATTATTTTGTAATTTTTAACCCCACTACCCCTAATATCCAGGGCCTATCAAAAATACATAAATGTAATATAAATCCCCCCATGAGACCTATAGTGGCAGGAAGGAATTGGTGTACGGAATCTATTTCAATTTTTATAGAAAAACAACTTAAGAGCCTACTGAATATGTCTACACATATTCTCAGAGACACGGAACATTTTGTCAGAGACAATTATGATTTCTTTGTCAGTAATGGGTTGGAAATTAAGGAATGTATACTGGTTCCATTGGATGTTGTATCTTTATTCACTGGAATTCCCAATGAGATTGGGGCCAAAAATGTCATCAGATTATTAAATGAAAGTGGGAAATATAGTATGGATGAAATTGAACTGATACAGACTCTGTTAAAGCTTGTCCTTGAGAACAACACTTTTATATACAGGGATACAATTTACTGGCAAAATAATGGCATTGCAATGGGCACATCATGTGCTAATAGTTATGCAAATGCCGTAATGTTAGTATGGGAAACAGAATATATTGAGGAAGGATTATGGAAACAGAAAGTATTATTTTTTCGTAAGTTCGTGGATGACCTTTTTCTTTTATGGAAAGTGTCATCGACAGACTTGATTGAATTTGTAAACTTTCTCAATAATTTGACACCTTTCCTTAGGTTTAGTGTTAATTGGTCTTATACTGATATAAGTTTCTTTGATTTAACAGTTACAAAGGACAGTATAGGTCAACCGAGTACAAAAATTCATAGAAAAGAATGTCATGTTAATACGGTTCTGTCTAAAGACAGCATGCATCCAAATTTTATTTTTATGAATGTAGCACAAAATCAGTTTTTTAGAGCTTCCAGATTAAATGCTAAATTAGAAGACAATGAGTAACACATGCATGTAACAAGCTTTGAGTTGAAAGAAAGGAGATATGATGAACATATGATAAGTAGTAAAATTAAGCAGATTGAGAGTTTAAGAGACACCAGGGCTAAATCATTTTTTTTCTGAGAGGTGTGAAAAAGATAAGAGCCAGAAAGAGGTAAAAGGAAGGAATAATATGAAAGTATGTTTGAGCTACTCCAGAAACATAAAAAAATTACACAAGAATTATTAATAAACATTGGAATATTTTACCTATAGGTGGTCAGATTAGTACGTTTCTAGATCCCCAACCTCAGTATACATATAAAAATAAAAAATCTTTGAAACGGAGGTTATGCACAAGCAGAGATGTGGTAAGAAATGAAGGCAGTATAGGAACTAAACCATGTAAAAAAATGCAAATATTGCACCTTTATAGCAGAAGAGACATATTTCAAACATCCTGATTCAGGTGAAACCTTCTACTTAAAAGTTAGTTCTGACTGTAATAGTTGTCATGTGATCTGTTTGGCCATCTGTCAGTTGTGCCACAAATTTTATATTTGGCAAAACGGATAGATTTTTAAAAGATAGGATCAGAGAACATATCTATCATATTAAGAAGAAAAGTACTTTTAACGCTTTAGCCAAGCATGTTTCGGAAACAAATGAGCAGCATAAATTTAAATTCATGGTATTAGGAAGGAATTATGAAAGCAAAAGAGGGGGAAACATTAGAAATAAGACTGAAGAGATGGAGGCCAATTGGATAGTAAGACAGAGCAAATGTAGGGCATGGTTTGAATGATCACATATCTATGAGACCTATGTTAAAGAACAGACCTTTAAAAAGATGAAATTTTTTACTTTTATATATATTTTTTGTATGTTTTAATTGAAATTTATGGTATAGCTGTATTTTTTTATATATTTTTATGTGGTTTTAACATGTGTTTCACTAATATTTATTTAAAGTGAAGCAATGAAATATGAAGTTATATGATAATATATCTTTAAATGTTAATGAGAGTATCATGAGGTTTAGTATAAAAGGTGTGTTATTAATGTTTGTGTTACACCTGATGAAGCATTTAGTGAAAGTGCTTGTGTATTATTAAAGCAAACTTAATTATAAAGAAGCTGGAGCCTTGTTTTTGCTGCTTTCTTCTTTTTTAGATTTGCATTAGTTTTCTGCGAGGACACCTGGTTACAGTTGGGCTGTTTCTTGCAAATAATGATATATGTTATATTATTCTCAGGCACGGTATTAAGCTGAGTGTTTCAGCATGATATTAATACAGGAAGTTTCATCTCCATTGGTCATTATGGCAAAATGCTGTTTATAATGATTTTCAATTGGATTGATGAACTGCGTATTGTTCCTTGATTTCTATGATTATTTAAGTCTTGCAAATAAAACTAATGGCTTATGATATGTTATTCTCGGGCATGACATTGAGACAAGTGTTTCAGTATGACACCAGTATAGGAAGTTACATCTCCATTGGCTTTTATGGCAAAAATACGTTTCTAAGGACTGATGAATTAAAGGTTTAATAATCCATCTGTTTTTATGTTCTGACATCTGGAAATTTCTTAGATGAGTAATATGGAATACAGAGGCAAATAGATGTTACTATTTTGTCTAACAATTGGCGAGGAGCCTCAGCCTAGCATATGAGTAATGAGAGAGTCTCTATTGGTCAAGATAGAAATTTGCCATTTTTTAGAAATTCCATTGGCTAGTTGATCAGCAGACAAAAGTGTCAGTTGTATCCTGTTTTTAGTGACTTTAAAAAATAACAAAAGGAGAATAAACTTAGAATCTTGAAGATTTTATCACTAAGATTATATATGGTCTACGAAATTGTGTTCTGATAGTGGTAAAATCAACCGCATTTAGATTGGAAGTGAAAGAGATGCTGAAAATTGATATCCTTAAAGCAATCTCTAAGTATGGGTTTGCAATAGTATAAAAGAGGGATCAGTACAGAAGAGTCTGCTATTAATCATGACACATGAATTATATTAGTAGCTATTATGTCTAACAACTAGCAAGGATCCACAGCCCAGTATATGAATAATGAGTGAGTCTCTATTGGCTAAGAGAGAAATTTGCCATTTTTTCAGAAATTCTATTGGCTAGTTGATTAGCAGCCAAAAGTAACAGTTGGATTGTATTTTCAGTGACATTTAAAAGTAACAAAAGGAGAATAATCTTAGAATTCTGAAGATCTCATAACCAATATTATATATGGTTAAGAGACTGTCTTCTGACAGTGGCATAACTAACTGCATTTAGATTGGAAGGCAAAAAGAAGCCAAAAGGTGATACTCTCGAAGCAATCTCGAAGCACTGGCTTGCAACAATAAAAATGAGAGATCAGCATTGAAGAATTTATTAATAATCATGATGTAAGAATTATATCAATAGCTATTGCTTAGCGCCTTAGCAAAAGTGTGTTTTTATTGAAAATTATGTGAATAGCAAGAAATTGAGCCATAAGAGGCTGTCTTTTGGATATGGAGAAAGCATCCGTTCATGATAGATTGACAAAGAGGTGAGTATGGCGTTTGTATGTACACTATTGGCTAGACATCATAGGGTAAAGAAGAGTGTTTCTATTGGAAGACAGAGAATAGGAAGAGACTGAGGAACTGTTCTATTGGTCAAAGCATACGTTTGCCTGCTTTTGTAATCTGCAAATGGTTGGATCATGGAATACAGTGGAACATTGTTTTTTGACTATTTTTATGAATGAATCATATGACCAAGAGTCTGGATTATTGACTGGAAGTTAGGGTTTTAAAATTTAGACACTCAGGACTGAATAATCAGGATCTGAAGAAGGCATTACGCCGAAAGCACTCGTCCTGTCTTTGAGTTGTCAGTGGATTTTTATTAAAGTTTACATTTTTTATCATTTATCTGTGATGATACGCTCCTTATTCTTTCTAATTTTCCTGTTTTTCTGGGAGTGCACTTCAGTGGTGTCTATCTCAATTACCTTTAGATAATTAGACACATGGCACGTTATGAAATGCATAAAGACTTGTGATAACTTACTATTGCTAACCTTTGCAACATTTATGTATGATGGAGAAGTATTTTTGTGTTGCTTAATAAACAAATATCACTGCTCTAAGAAACAGCTGCCTTTATTCCACTATGATGGAGTGGAATTATGCATTCTAACTTAATAATCACAATCACCATAATGTAATTCTTACTGAAAGACAGCTGTTAAGATCTGATAAACAAGCTTCAATTAAAAAAAGATGGCTTCTGGGTACTGAACCTACACACAGTAAAGCTGCTATTCTAATTGCCTAATGCAAGCAGCAACGCTTGTTAGGGAAAGCATGTATGTTTGAGATTAACGATAAGGTATGCCTGCTCAGGATACTAGTGCTTGAGGGAATGAAAATAATATTATGGCTTTAATTTATACTGTATTCATGCTTACCAAGTGCCTGTTTGAGTCAAGTTAATCTCTCCTGTTGTACTTCATGGTTTGCAGCTATCTCCTCTGCAGCTGTAGAGAACAAAAAGAAAAAATCTCTCTCTCTCTCTCTCTCTATATATATATATATATATATATATATATATATATATATATATAGATATATAAAGAAATAGATGAAGATATAGATATATACATACACATACACACTCACACACACACACATACACACACACACACACACACACACACACACACACACA